>NW_028160863.1:0-195000 GCF_964263955.1 Coregonus lavaretus
GACAGCGAGAGAGAGAGTTGTGAGGAGAGAGAGAGTGAAACAGTGGAGTGAGAGAGAGAGAGAGAGTTGTGAGGAGAGAGAAATAGTGAAAACAGTCGAGTGAGGCAGAGAGAGAGTTGTGAGGATAGAGAAAGAGAGAGTGAAAACAGTGGAGTGAGACAGAACGAGAGAGAAAGTGAATTGTGAGAAGAGAGAGAGTGAAAACAGTGGAGTGAGTCAGAGCGAAAGAGAGAGAGAGCTGTGAAGAGAGAGAAAGAGTGAAAACAGTGGAGTAAGAGAGAGAGAGAGAGAGAGAGAGAGAAAGAGAGAGAGAACTGTCCACAATGTTAATAGGAACAAAGATTTGTGTTCCTAGGTTAGGGCCCTTAATATGGAATACATTAAATAGAGTGGTTAGAATATATAAAGGGTAACAGTTTCTATGAAGTACATCCAGTCGTCTGAAAAAGTTTGGGCACCCCTCTGAGGCTGCATAATAATTTACTCTGTCGTCACAGAAAATGATCACAGTGGCATGCCATTCATTTTCTAATAAAAGCTGAGTAATGGGCTATTGTCCAGACAAAGATTTTTAGTGTAGCAATATTAAGTTGTATGAAATTAAATCAGATGTGAAAAATAGGCTATGCCTCAGCCCAATAGGGAATGTCCTCTTGGTGTAACGGTCAAGCTGTTGCTTTCTCCCGCGGTAGACCTGGTTCATATCCCGTCGGTTACATTAAGCAGTCTATTCTCTGAAAATAGTCCAGACAGCATGTACCCAACAGTGAGGTCAGTGGGATTGGAGAGAGTCCCCTCTCCCTCTCTCTGTCTCCTCCCGAGTATCATTTCTTACTCGGCAGGATCCGTCCACGTTTTCGGAGGGCTCCTGGCAAGCGGGGAGTCGCCGACCCGCGTTCAATGTGCCGGTCCGCTTAGCGAGTGCGTCCCGCACGCCCCCATGTCTTCTTTTTTTTCATTTTCATATTTTTGAAAAAATTATTTTTCATATTTTTTTTTTTGCTTCAAAGTAGATTAAGTGAAGCTTCACCTCCATTCAGGCAGTTATCACACCCCCCACCCGGATTCGACCCCACTGTCATTTAAAGACGTGTTTGCTACGGGCACGTGGTAAGTTATGCGTTCACCTGGTAGTCGTCTTTTTTTCATTTTCATATTTATGAAAAAAAAAGAAATTTTTTTTTGGTAGTCATTTAGCAGACACTCTTATCCAGAGCGACTTACGGTTAGTGATGCATATTTTCTTCAGATTTTTTATATATTTTTTCTAGCTTTATAAAAAAACAAACGGATAAAAACCTGGTTTTCTAATATGTACAGGTTCATGAGGGTTGCCTAATCACACATGTGACATTTTGGAAGGATGTGACCTTTTAACCCTTCGAAATAGCACCTATGACCACAATGTAAGGCACGTCCGGTTGTCACAGGAAGCTGTAATTAAACACATATCCTCATTGGGACAAGCTCTTACAGAATCCTGAGTTTCAGGTCAATCCGTGAAAAACTAAACTTTTTACAGAGGGTTGAATGTAGCGTTTTCACTATCTGCTGGTGGATACATCTAAACCATGTTTAGGGTCAATCTTCCCACTTCCGGTTGCTCCAGGAAGCTTAAACTCAACACAGGTAATCCTTATAGTGGCCTGATGGGTTGACAAAGAAGACAGTTTGATATGGCAATATAAACCCACATAGGCATCAAGTTGAAGTTAGGGCAGCAGGCAATGTATTTCTATGAAAAGAGTTCACGGTCAACTGTTTGAATAAATGCACCCTGTTTTCACTGTTAAGGATTAATTCCACATGGTCATGGGTAGGCTTGCACAGATCGGGAGAACCTTAGGAGCGTTCCTGTGGTTGAAATGTTTTTCTATCCTTACCGGATCTAATGCTCTCACCCAAAAGCACCTCAAATTTAAGACCAGGCTTCATTTTGGGCCTTGTCCTGAGACCTTTCTGGATGTCTATATTTTAGCCCAAAAAACGTCAGAGCCTGCTGATCTTCACATATGTTGCTCTTTATATGCCCCCCAACCATAATCTGGAAATATATTAATTTCAGACTTCTGGACATAAAACTTACATATTGTGAAAACCACACACAGACATGTGAAATCCCTTAGCTAGATGAGCCTCAAACATCAGAGCAATGGCCTAGGCGACAACACCTTGGGTGGGCAATTGTCTTCCAAATGAATGTTCATATATAACACGCCATTCTCCAAATCAATATTTCTATATAACATGCCATCCTCCTTGCATTATGCTGTTGGGTCAGGGAGGAGGGAGGTTGCAATGCTGGGAAAAACACCTCCACAGCAGATCAACACAGCATTGCAACATTTTGTGTCCCTCATTTGAATAATGGTGAAACTATTCCTTTTTTTTTTTTTTTTTAAGAAACATTGAACATCAGAGAGAGAGAGAGAGAGAGAGAGAGAGAGAGAGAGAGAGAGAGAGAGAGAGAGAGAGAGAGAGAGAGAGAGAGAGAGAGAGAGAGAGAGAGAGAGAGAGAGAGAGAGAGAGAGAGGAGAGAGAGAGAGAGAGAGAGAGAGAGAGAGAGAGAGAGAGAGAGAGAGAGAGAGAGAGAGAGAGAGAGAGAGAGAGAGAGAGAGAGAGAGAGAGGGAGTTGTCAGGAGAGAGAAAGAGTGAAAACAGTGGAGTGAGACAGCGAGAGAGAGAGTTGTGAGAAGAGAGAGAGTGAAACAGTGGAGTGAGAGAGAGAGAGAGAGTTGTGAGGAGAGAGAAATAGTGAAAACAGTCGAGTGAGGCAGAGAGAGAGTTGTGAGGATAGAGAAAGAGAGAGTGAAAACAGTGGAGTGAGACAGAACGAGAGAGAAAGTGAATTGTGAGAAGAGAGAGAGTGAAAACAGTGGAGTGAGTCAGAGCGAAAGAGAGAGAGAGCTGTGAAGAGAGAGAAAGAGTGAAAACAGTGGAGTAAGAGAGAGAGAGAGAGAGAGAAAGAGAGAGAGAACTGTCCACAATGTTAATAGGAACAAAGATTTGTGTTCCTAGGTTAGGGCCCTTAATATGGAATACATTAAATAGAGTGGTTAGAATATATAAAGGGTAACAGTTTCTATGAAGTACATCCAGTCGTCTGAAAAAGTTTGGGCACCACTCTGAGGCTGCATAATAATTTACTCTGTCGTCACAGAAAATGATCACAGTGGCATGCCATTCATTTTCTAATAAAAGCTGAGTAACTCTCAGAATGCTCTACAACATTCGGAGAGTACGACCCTGCCTTACACAGAAAGCGGCACAGGTCCTAATCCAGGCACTTGTCATCTCCCGTCTGGACTACTGCAACTCGCTGTTGGCTGGCCTCCCTGCCTGTGCCATTAAACCCCTACAACTCATCCAGAATGCCGCAGCCCGTCTGGTGTTCAACCTTCCCAAGTTCTCTCACGTCACCCCCCTCCTCCGCACACTCCACTGGCTTCCAGTTGAAGCTCGCATCCGCTACAAGACCATGGTGCTTGCCTATGGAGCAGTGAGGGGAACGGCACCTCTGTACCTTCAGGCTCTGATCAGTCCCTACACCCAAACGAGGGCATTGCGCTCATCCACCTCTGGCCTGCTGGCTCCCCTTCCTCTGCGGAAGCATAGTTCCCGCTCAGCCCAGTCAAAACTGTTCGCTGCTCTGGCACCCCAATGGTGGAACAAGCTCCCTCACGACGCCAGGACAGCGGAGTCACTCACCACCTTCCGGAGACATTTGAAACCCCACCTCTTTAAGGAATACCTGGGATAGGATAAAGGAATCCTTCTACCCCCCCCCCCCCCCCCCCCCCCCCCAATTGTAAAGTGGTTATCCCACTGGCTATAGGGTGAACGCACCAATTTGTGAGTCGCTCTGGCTAAGAGCGTCTGCTAAATGACGTTAATGTGCCCTTGAGCAAGGCACTTAACCCTAATTGCTCCTGTAAGTCGCTCTGGATAAGAGCGTCTGCTAAATGGCTAAAATGTAAAATGTAAATGTAAAAAGCTCAGGTAGGAGTTTTCCTGTGAGGGGGAGTGGTGGTGTATCCAGGGAGAGAACTAAACTAATCTTCTAAAATGTCATTCATGGTCTTATGCTGCCATCTATTGGAATTATTAAGCAACTGCAGTAGTACTGAATAAAGTGTTTTTCCTTACTAATCCGTACTAAAATAGTGATTACTCAGAATTGCAAAAAAATGGCGGGGGTACCAGGAGGGAGGAGAATACATTTTTTACATTTTAGTCATTTAGCAGATGCTCTTATCCAGAGCGACTTACAGTTAGTGAGTGCATACATTTTCATACTGTCCCCCCATGGGAAACGAACCCACAACCCTGGCGTTGCAAGCGCCATGCTCTACCAACTGAGCTACACGGTAGTAGTGCATGGCCAAGTGGTGGTGCGCAGGCCGTGGAGAAAGCGGTGGTGGGGAGGGTTGCAGCTGGGATTTACATGAGCTGAGGCAGGTTTCTGTAGTAACAGAGACTCCGGTGGGCGAAGGCTTGGTGGGCTCATCCCAGGAAATATTGCCTGTCATTAGGGAAGAGGCACTGATCAGGGGGGAAGTGCAGGGGGGCAGAGACTGGGGAGGAGGAGGACGGTACCGTGCCAATGGAGGAGGAGGAAGAGGGGGGAGGTGAGTCTGCAGGAGCGGAGGACAAGGCGTCTCGTTTTCAGACGGCTCATTGGATCCAGAGCTGACAGCCAGTCAGGCTGAGGGCCCAGTATATAAGGTGAGAGAACTTTCTAGGTTCCTGATGGAGATTAAAGGGGAAAAAGAAGGTTCTGCTGGAGTCTTATTTTATTGATCCTGGAAGGTTTGTAAGGTCAGTACAACACGTGATGAAGAATGAGGGGTTTAGTGTCCTCTCACCCAGGAAGCGGTATAGGCTGAGAAAATGGGTCATGGGTTCTTAAGGGCATGTCTTCAGAATCTGCTTAAATGGATGGTTTTTTCTGGCATTGCGGCTTTATGGGCTTCTCTACTGGTTTCTGATTGTGGTGATTTCCCTCCCACCTCTTATGGAGATTTCACGGTTAGACTTCCTTAACATGAACGGCGGCAGAGACTGGGGGAATATGTCAAACAAAAACATTAAAATGTCAAAAGAGGTGTGTAAGGGTAGGTTGTTAGTGGTTAGCGCCAAAATCAATGACCTTGTCTTTGCTTTCCAAAATGTGTCTGCACCTAGTACAGGGCTCAGTTCTCTGTTTCACCAGGGCCCAGGCAGGTGTCCTATTGGAAATTCCATGTAAAGCTCTTCCAAGATGTCACTTTTTGCTCAAGCTTCCAAGGCTTTTGGGAGAGGTGGGGACAGCAGAAGGGGGAGTTTGAGTCTCTCTGTCAGTGATGGGATGTAGGGAAAGCCCAGAGCTTTAACATGTTGAGAGAGATGGATGCTCCCAGCTCTTTCTTTTTGGGGTTGGAAAAACAGAGTGGGGAAACCAAGAAGATCCCTTGTTTTACGTTTGTCTGATGGGCGGGTAACTTCTGTTGTGGGGAGATGAGGGAGCCTGATGGGTGGGTAACTTCTGTTGTGGGGAGATGAGGGAGCCTGATGGGTGGGTAACTTCTGTTGTGGGGGATGTGAGGGAGCCTGATGGGTGGGTAACTTCTGTTGTGGGGGAGATGAGGGAGCCTGATGGGTGGGTAACTTCTGTTGTGGGGAGATGAGGGAGCCTGATGGGTGGGTAACTTCTGTTGTGGGGAGATGAGGGAGCCTGATGGGTGGGTAACTTCTGTTGTGGGGGATGTGAGGGAGCCTGATTGGTGGGTAACTTCTGTTGTGGGGGAGATGAGGGAGCCTGATGGGTGGGTAACTTCTGTTGTGGGGAGATGAGGGAGCCTGATGGGTGGGTAACTTCTGTTGTGGGGAGATGAGGGAGCCTGATGGGTGGGTAACTTCTGTTGTGGGGAGATGAGGGAGCCTGATGGGTGGGTAACTTCTGTTGTGGGGAGATGAGGGAGCCTGATGGGTGGGTAACTTCTGTTGTGGGGGAGAGGAGGGAGCCTGATGGGTGGGTAACTTCTGTTGTGGGGAGATGAGGGAGCCTGATGGGTGGGTAACTTCTGTTGTGAGGAGATGAGGCTGTGGAGTTGTACTCTGATTTATAGAGGGCAGAACTCTGTGGTCCTCTGTAGCTCAGCTGGTAGAGCATGGCCCTTGTAATGCCAGGGTAGTGGGTTCGATCCCCGGGACCACCCATACGTAAAAATGTATGCACATGACTGTAAGTCGCTTTGGATAAAAGCGTCTGCTAAATGGCATATTATTATTATTATTATCATTATTATCCTGGGTTTTCTCAGGTTCTGCTCACAGACCTTTCCAAACTCTCTCTGTCACAGATAAATCAAATAGACCTTTCCCTGGCCTTTCACAAACTCTCAGCTGCTGTCTCTCAGACGGTCTGCCTGTGGATTTTTATAAAAAGTTCTGGGGAATTATTGGACAGAACGTGTGTTGCGTGAGTGCGTCGGGGTGGGGGAGCTGTCGCTAAGCTGTAGACGGGAGGCTTTGACTCTCCTGCCCAAAATAGGGATTTGAGCGACTTAAAGAACTGGAGGCCTGTGGCATTGCTCTGTTTGGACTATAAGGTCTTTACCAAGTTCCTCGTTAACAGACTGAAGTCCCACCTGGACTCTATTGTACACAAGGACCAAACGTACTGTGTACCAGGATGCTCAATCACAGACAATCTGTTCATAATCAGTAGAAAGCCTTTGATAGGGTGGACCATGAATATCTGTTTAATGTGTTGTTTTGGTTGTGGGGAGAATTATGTGGCCTGTGTTCAAATGCTGTATGCTGGGGCTTCATGTATGGTCAAGGTGTGGGGAGGGCTCAGTAGGCCAGTCTGGGTAGGGAGGGGCATTCACCAGGGATGCCCTCTGTCAGGCAGCTATACACTCTTGTTATTGAGCCCTTTCTGGGCCTGCTACGCAGGAGGCTACAGGGAGTGTGGGAGCCAGGCATAGGGTTGGGGACAGGCATAGCAGTGTCAGCATACGCTGATGACGTCTGTGTTGGTTAGGGGTGAGCAGAACCTACAGGCCCTGGAGAATAGTTTGAGGGTGTACGAGGGGGCGTCTTCTGCTTAGGGAAACTGGGGCAAGAGTGAGGCTCTGTTATGTGGGGCATGGAGGGACAGGGCACCTCCGCAGCTTCCAGGGGGGTTGCAGTGGGGCTGTGAGTGGCTCAAGATGCTTGGGGTGTATCTGGGCTCGGAGGGGTGGGTTAGGAAGAACTGGGAAGGAGTGTCCCAAGCGGTGGTGTGGAGGCTGACGAAGTGGAGGTGGCTCATCTCCCAAGTGGCATACAGAGGGGCGGTGCTGATCCTCAACAACTTGGTGGCATCCTCTCTATGGCTTAAATTGGCCATTCTCAACGCCCCCGGTGGTCTGCTTGTGGACCTGCAGCGCAAGTTAGTGAATTTTTTCTGGTCAGGGTGGCAGCGTTCTGACTCAGCAGCACAGAGGCTACTGTACCGTACGGAGGTGGGCTGGAGGGAACCAGCATGTGCTCTGTTGAGGAGGGCTGGTGGTTTGGGGCTGGATCAGCAGCTCTTCATCATGCGGCAGGAGAGACTCAATACAGCAGGGGTCTCTGATTTCTATGCTGCAGCACTGAGGGCTGGAGCAGCCTGAGGAGGGGCCACCACCGTTTCCACCACTGCAAGGGACAGCAGAGACTGGGGACTGGCAGGAGAGTCCGGAGGACTTACTGACTTTTAACACTCTGAGCTTAGTGGGAGTGAAGGGGCATCAGTGGCAGGGGGTTGTGGGGGCTGAGAGCATGGCAGGGTATAGGTGGAGGGTGCTCTATAAGCTCCCAGTGCTGGAAAGGTCAGGGGTCGTCCAGTGGAGGGTATTACATGGAGCCCTGGACACCAATAGCTGGTTGGCTCGGGTTGACCTGGGAGTTGGGGAGGGGTGTCCGTTTTCTGCAATGACAGACTGTTCATCATGTTTTTTCTGTGTTGCCAGGGTAATGCCATTACTGTTGACGCCTTAGGGTTGAGTTTGAGTTGTACAAAATGATCAACAGTGTGGAGATGTTTCAGGAGGTATGGGGGCTCAGGGGGGCTGTCTGTACGGCTGGAGAGGAGGGGTTGGATGGACGGTTGGAATGTGGTGCTGGTTGGTGTATTGTACTGTGGTGTTGGGTACTGGATAATGTGATTGTGTGGAGGTTGTGGTGTCACGCAATGTGTTTTTAGGGGTGGGGGTGTTAGTGTAATGAGGATGGCTCATTAAAGTAAGACAAGTCAGTCTCTCTCTCTCTCTCTCTCTCTCTCTCTCTCTCTCTCTCTCTCTCTCTCTCTCTCTCTCTCTCTCTCTCTCTCTCTCTCTCTCTCTCTATCTCTATCTCTCTCTTTTAACAGCGCTCTGCACAGGCAGCAGTGGAGGACAGTGATAAGATCTTTACCGAGCTGATCCGCTCCATTGAGAGAAGGCGCTCTGAGGTGAAGGAGCTGATCAGAGCCCAAGAGAAGGCTCAAGTGAGTCAAGCTGAAGGACTCCTGGAGCAACTGGAGCAGGAGATAGCTGAGCTGAGGAAGAGAAGCACTGAGCTGGAGCAGCTCTCACACACAGAGGATCACATCCATTTCCTCCAGGTAACTCAACTGCCTTGATACATGTGATATGAAATTAAAACTCTCAATCATTTGGTTCTGTTCTCTCTCTCTCTCCCCCCAGAGTTATCAGTCTCTCTCCGGTACCAGTGTATCTTCAGACTTACCCAGCATCGTTGTCCGTCCTCTTCAGTACTTTGGAGATGTGAGTAAGACTGTGTCTGAACTGAGAGAGAAACTAGAAGACGTCCTTAAAGGAGAATGGACCAAGATCTCCACTACAGGTGTGTTGAAAATAATAAGAACATCAACTTTAGACCATTGAAAGTTCCCTACTAGTCATATACATGTGGAATATGGTATGATGATAACATTCCCTCTCTCTGTGAATGTGTTTGTGTGTCTGTAGTGAATATAGTGGATGTTTTACTGCCTCCAGAGCCCAAGACCAGAGAACAGTTCTTACAATGTGAGTCTCTTTATTCTGAAGTAACTAACAGTCTCTTTTTACTGACACTCCTAACAATCCCTCTAGAAATATATAGCAATAGTAGATCTAATCAAAGACTGGGTATCTATCTGACTCCTCATATTTCTCTGATTTGATCTCTGCTGTGCTCTAATCAAAGACAGGGTAGATACAGTATCTGACTTAACTTATTGTTCTAACTCCCCTCATTGGTCTCTGCTCTGCTCTTCTCCCAGATTCCTGTCAGCTCACACTGGACCCAAACACAGCATACACAGACCTCTCTCTGTCTGAAGGGAACAGAAAGGTGACCTTTACAGGCCAAGTCCAACCATATCCTGTTCATCCAGACAGATTCACAAACACCTACCAGGTTCTGTGTAGAGAGGGTCTGTCTGGACGCTGTTACTGGGAGGTGGAGTGGAGTGGGGGGTTTGTTGCTACAGCAGTCTCATATAAAGACATCAGCAGAACAGAGACAGATGGGGATTTGGACACAATGACAAGTCCTGGAGGTTAGAGTGTTATAGTGGTGGTTATAGGTTCAGACACAATAATGTTGGGACTGAAGTATCAGGCCCTCAGTCCTCCAGAGTAGGAGTGTACCTGGATCACAAGGCAGGTACTCTGTCCTTCTACAGTGTCTCTGACACAATGACCCTCCTCCACAGAGTCCAGACCACATTCACTCAGCCCCTCTATCCTGGGTTTTGGCTCACTGGTACTGCTGAGCTGGTTAAACTGTAGTAGGGTCCACATAGATACTAGTCATGCTGGTGTAGTCTATAGCTGAGCTGGTTAAACTGTAGTAGGGTCCACATAGATACTAGTCATGCTGGTGTAGTCTATAGCTGAGCTGGTTAAACTGTAGTAGGGTCCACATAGATACTAGTCATGCTGGTGTAGTCTATAGCTGAGCTGGTTAAACTGTAGTAGGGTCCACATAGATACTAGTCATGCTGGTGTAGTCTATAGCTGAGCTGGTTAAACTGTAGTAGGGTCCACATAGATACTAGTCATGCTGGTGTAGTCTATAGCTGAGCTGGTTAAACTGTAGTAGGGTCCACATAGATACTAGTCATGCTGGTGGTGATGGTCCTCAGATATAATACTCTGTTTTTCTGTACAATTATTTTTGTCTGACTGATTTAATCTTCAGAGTTTAATTAAAACTTAATGTATTTTTATCAAATGCAATGTTTTAATTGGCTACATTTACATTAATCATGATGTATGCTGTTAATGTATGTTGGTTGTCATTCAGAACCATTGAAATGTTTTCTCCATTGGTTCTCTGTCTCAATGTAATTTTCCTCAGTATCATGGAACAGGTAGTGTTACTTACTTGCTAATTGAACTATATGGGCCGGTTTCCTGGACACAGATGAAGCCTAGTCCTAGACTAAAAAGCATGTTCAATGGAGATGTCCGGGAAACCGGCCCTAAGTTTGGCATCTTTTATTCTCCCATACTGCTCAGTCAAGCAACATTAAACCTGTCCAGCTGGTGGTGCTATTAACCAAACAATAAAAACATCAGCTATCTTGACTTGTCACTCATTATATCAGTAATGTTTAGAATTGTACTTTAATATCATTGGAGATTGATGGTCTTTTTAATCCACTACCCAGAGTCAGGAACAGATGAAGTTAGGTCTGCTACTGTTCAGTTATTAAATATGATTCATGGTGATGGGAAATAAAAAATCCATCTAGTAGTAGTTTTCCTTTGCTATTTATTCCAAGGTGTGTCTTTAACTTGTAAATGGATTGTGTTGAAGCTGGCATGTGGTGTGGATGATAGAATAGAGTGAATAGAGGAGAGAAGAGAGGAGGAGAGGAGAACATCATATAGAAGACAGATAAGATAGAGAGACAATTCATACCCAGGGGAGTTACTGACTCTGGCCCAAATGACACCCTGTTCCCTACGTAGTGCACTAGGCTACTTCTGACCAGATCTAAAGTAGTGCACTACATAGGGAATAGGGTGGAGATTGGAGATTTGCTCACTGGCATTAGAATATTAGAATATCATACTGTAATGTTAGATGTTGCCTCATTCCAATATTAGAATATCATACTGCAATGTTAGTGGTTGCCTCATTAGAATATCATACTGTAATGTTAGTGGTTGCCTCATTAGAATATCATACTGCAATGTTAGTGGTTGCCTCATTAGAATATCATAATGTAATGTTAGTGGTTGCCTCATTAGAATATTAGAATATAATAATGTAATGTTAGTGGTTGCCTCATTAGAATATTAGAAAATCATACTGTAATGTTAGTGGTAACCTCATTAGAATATTAGAATATCATACTGTAATGTTATTGGTTGCCTCATTAGAATATCATAATGTAATGTTAGTGGTTGCCTCGTTAAAATATTAGAAAATCATACTGTAATGCTAGTGGTTGCCTCATTAGAATATCATACTATAATGTTAGTGGTTGCCTCATTAGAATATCATACTGTAATGTTAGTGGTTGCCTCATTAGAATATCATACTGTAATGCTAGTGGTTGCCTCATTAGAATATCATAATGTAATGTTAGTGGTTGCCTCATTAGAATATTAGACAATCATACTGTAATGTTATTGGTTGCCTCATTAGAATATCATAATGTAATGTTAGTGGTTGCCTCATTAGAATATCATATTGTAATGCTAGTGGTTGCCTCATTAGAATATTAGAATATCATACTGGAATGTTAGTGGTTGCCTCATTAGAATATTAGAATATCATACTGTAATGTTAGTGGTTGCCTCATTAGACTATCATAATGTAATGTTAGTGGTTGCCTCGTTAGAATATTAGAAAATCATACTGTAATGTTAGTGGTTGCCTCGTTAGAATATTAGAATA
Organism: Coregonus lavaretus; assembly: GCF_964263955.1. Classification (NCBI taxonomy): domain Eukaryota; kingdom Metazoa; phylum Chordata; class Actinopteri; order Salmoniformes; family Salmonidae; genus Coregonus; species Coregonus lavaretus. Next base: position 11,908 of record NW_028160863.1, read on the forward strand.
TCATACTGTAATGTTAGTGGTCGCCGCATTAGAATATTAGAATATCATACTGTAATGTTAGTGGTTGCCTCATTAGAATATTAGAAAATCATACTGTAATGTTAGTGGTTGCCGCATTTGAATATCATAATGTAATGTTAGTGGTTGCCTCGTTAAAATATTAGAAAATCATACTGTAATGCTAGTGGTTGCCTCATTAGAATATCATAATGTAATGTTAGTGGTTGCCTCATTAGAATATCATACTGTAATGTTAGTGGTTGCCTCATTACAATATAATACTGTAATGTTAGGGGTTGCCTCATTAGAATATCACAATGTAATATTAGTGGTTGCCTCATTAGAATATCATAATGTAATGTTATTGGTTGCCTCATTAGAATATCATAATGTAATGTTAGTGGTTGCCTCGTTAAAATATTAGAAAATCATACTGTAATGCTAGTGGTTGCCTCATTAGAATATCATACTGTAATGTTAGTGGTTGCCTCATTAGAATATCATACTGTAATGTTAGTGGTTGCCTCATTAGAATATCATACTGTAATGCTAGTGGTTGCCTCATTAGAATATCATAATGTAATGTTAGTGGTTGCCTCATTAGAATATTAGACAATCATACTGTAATGTTATTGGTTGCCTCATTAGAATATCATAATGTAATGTTAGTGGTTGCCTCATTAGAATATCATATTGTAATGCTAGTGGTTGCCTCATTAGAATATTAGAATATCATACTGGAATGTTAGTGGTTGCCTCATTAGAATATTAGAATATCATACTGTAATGTTAGTGGTTGCCTCATTAGACTATCATAATGTAATGTTAGTGGTTGCCTCGTTAGAATATTAGAAAATCATACTGTAATGTTAGTGGTTGCCTCGTTAGAATATTAGAATATCATACTGTAATGTTAGTGGTCGCCGCATTAGAATATTAGAATATCATACTGTAATGTTAGTGGTTGCCTCATTAGAATATTAGAATATCATACTGTAATGTTAGTGGTTGCCGCATTTGAATATCATAATGTAATGTTAGTGGTTGCCTCGTTAAAATATTAGAAAATCATACTGTAATGCTAGTGGTTGCCTCATTAGAATATCATAATGTAATGTTAGTGGTTGCCTCGTTAGAATATTAGAATATCATACTGTAATGTTAGTGGTCGCCGCATTAGAATATTAGAATATCATACTGTAATGTTAGTGGTTGCCTCATTAGAATATTAGAAAATCATACTGTAATGTTAGTGGTTGCCGCATTTGAATATCATAATGTAATGTTAGTGGTTGCCTCGTTAAAATATTAGAAAATCATACTGTAATGCTAGTGGTTGCCTCATTAGAATATCATAATGTAATGTTAGTGGTTGCCTCATTAGAATATCATACTGTAATGTTAGTGGTTGCCTCATTACAATATAATACTGTAATGTTAGGGGTTGCCTCATTAGAATATCACAATGTAATATTAGTGGTTGCCTCATTAGAATATCATAATGTAATGTTATTGGTTGCCTCATTAGAATATCATAATGTAATGTTAGTGGTTGCCTCGTTAAAATATTAGAAAATCATACTGTAATGCTAGTGGTTGCCTCATTAGAATATCATACTGTAATGTTAGTGGTTGCCTCATTAGAATATCATACTGTAATGTTAGTGGTTGCCTCATTAGAATATCATACTGTAATGCTAGTGGTTGCCTCATTAGAATATCATAATGTAATGTTAGTGGTTGCCTCATTAGAATATTAGACAATCATACTGTAATGTTATTGGTTGCCTCATTAGAATATCATAATGTAATGTTAGTGGTTGCCTCATTAGAATATCATATTGTAATGCTAGTGGTTGCCTCATTAGAATATTAGAATATCATACTGGAATGTTAGTGGTTGCCTCATTAGAATATTAGAATATCATACTGTAATGTTAGTGGTTGCCTCATTAGACTATCATAATGTAATGTTAGTGGTTGCCTCGTTAGAATATTAGAAAATCATACTGTAATGTTAGTGGTTGCCTCGTTAGAATATTAGAATATCATACTGTAATGTTAGTGGTCGCCGCATTAGAATATTAGAATATCATACTGTAATGTTAGTGGTTGCCTCATTAGAATATTAGAATATCATACTGTAATGTTAGTGGTTGCCGCATTTGAATATCATAATGTAATGTTAGTGGTTGCCTCGTTAAAATATTAGAAAATTATACTGTAATGCTAGTGGTTGCCTCATTAGAATATCATAATGTAATGTTAGTGGTTGCCTCATTAGAATATCATACTGTAATGTTAGTGGTTGCCTCATTACAATATCATACTGTAATGTTAGGGGTTGCCTCATTAGAATATCACAATGTAATATTAGTGGTTGCCTCATTAGAATATCATAATGTAATGTTAGTGGTTGCCTCATTAGAATATCATAATGTAATGTTAGTGGTTGCCTCATTAGAATATCATACTGTAATGTTAGTGGTTGCCTCATTAGAATATTAGAATATCATAATGTAATGTTAGTGGTTGCCTCATTAGAATATCATAATGTAATGTTAGTGGTTGCCTCATTAGAATATTAGAAAATCATACTGTAATGTTAGTGGTTGCCCCATTAGAATATCATAATGTAATGTTAGTGGTTGCCTCGTTAAAATATTAGAAAATCATACTGTAATGCTAGTGGTTGCCTCATTAGAATATCATAATGTATTGTTAGTGGTTGCCTCATTAGAATATCATAATGTAATGTTAGTGGTTGCCTCATTAGAATATCATACTGTAATGTTAGTGGTTGCCTCATTACAATATCATACTGTAATGTTAGTGGTTGCCTCATTAGAATATCATAATGTAATGTTAGTGGTTGCCTCATTAGAATATCATACTGTAATGTTAGTGGTTGCCTCATTACAATATCATACTGTAATGTTAGTGGTTGCCTCATTAGAATATCATAATGTAATGTTAGTGGTTGCCTCGTTAGAATATTAGAATATCATACTGTAATGTTAGTGGTCGCCGCATTAGAATATTAGAATATCATACTGTAATGTTAGTGGTTGCCTCATTAGAATATTAGAATATCATACTGTAATGTTAGTGGTTGCCGCATTTGAATAACATAATGTAATGTTAGTGGTTGCCTCGTTAAAATATTAGAAAATCATACTGTAATGCTAGTGGTTGCCTCATTAGAATATCATAATGTAATGTTAGTGGTTGCCTCGTTAGAATATTAGAATATCATACTGTAATGTTAGTGGTCGCCGCATTAGAATATTAGAATATCATACTGTAATGTTAGTGGTTGCCTCATTAGAATATTAGAAAATCATACTGTAATGTTAGTGGTTGCCGCATTTGAATATCATAATGTAATGTTAGTGGTTGCCTCGTTAAAATATTAGAAAATCATACTGTAATGCTAGTGGTTGCCTCATTAGAATATCATAATGTAATGTTAGTGGTTGCCTCATTAGAATATCATACTGTAATGTTAGTGGTTGCCTCATTACAATATAATACTGTAATGTTAGGGGTTGCCTCATTAGAATATCACAATGTAATATTAGTGGTTGCCTCATTAGAATATCATAATGTAATGTTATTGGTTGCCTCATTAGAATATCATAATGTAATGTTAGTGGTTGCCTCGTTAAAATATTAGAAAATCATACTGTAATGCTAGTGGTTGCCTCATTAGAATATCATACTGTAATGTTAGTGGTTGCCTCATTAGAATATCATACTGTAATGTTAGTGGTTGCCTCATTAGAATATCATACTGTAATGCTAGTGGTTGCCTCATTAGAATATCATAATGTAATGTTAGTGGTTGCCTCATTAGAATATTAGACAATCATACTGTAATGTTATTGGTTGCCTCATTAGAATATCATAATGTAATGTTAGTGGTTGCCTCATTAGAATATCATATTGTAATGCTAGTGGTTGCCTCATTAGAATATTAGAATATCATACTGGAATGTTAGTGGTTGCCTCATTAGAATATTAGAATATCATACTGTAATGTTAGTGGTTGCCTCATTAGACTATCATAATGTAATGTTAGTGGTTGCCTCGTTAGAATATTAGAAAATCATACTGTAATGTTAGTGGTTGCCTCGTTAGAATATTAGAATATCATACTGTAATGTTAGTGGTCGCCGCATTAGAATATTAGAATATCATACTGTAATGTTAGTGGTTGCCTCATTAGAATATTAGAATATCATACTGTAATGTTAGTGGTTGCCGCATTTGAATATCATAATGTAATGTTAGTGGTTGCCTCGTTAAAATATTAGAAAATTATACTGTAATGCTAGTGGTTGCCTCATTAGAATATCATAATGTAATGTTAGTGGTTGCCTCATTAGAATATCATACTGTAATGTTAGTGGTTGCCTCATTACAATATCATACTGTAATGTTAGGGGTTGCCTCATTAGAATATCACAATGTAATATTAGTGGTTGCCTCATTAGAATATCATAATGTAATGTTAGTGGTTGCCTCATTAGAATATCATAATGTAATGTTAGTGGTTGCCTCATTAGAATATCATACTGTAATGTTAGTGGTTGCCTCATTAGAATATTAGAATATCATAATGTAATGTTAGTGGTTGCCTCATTAGAATATCATAATGTAATGTTAGTGGTTGCCTCATTAGAATATTAGAAAATCATACTGTAATGTTAGTGGTTGCCCCATTAGAATATCATAATGTAATGTTAGTGGTTGCCTCGTTAAAATATTAGAAAATCATACTGTAATGCTAGTGGTTGCCTCATTAGAATATCATAATGTATTGTTAGTGGTTGCCTCATTAGAATATCATAATGTAATGTTAGTGGTTGCCTCATTAGAATATCATACTGTAATGTTAGTGGTTGCCTCATTACAATATCATACTGTAATGTTAGTGGTTGCCTCATTAGAATATCATAATGTAATGTTAGTGGTTGCCTCATTAGAATATCATACTGTAATGTTAGTGGTTGCCTCATTACAATATCATACTGTAATGTTAGTGGTTGCCTCATTAGAATATCATAATGTAATGTTAGTGGTTGCCTCATTTGAATATCATAATGTAATGTTAGTGGTTGCCTCGTTAAAATATTAGAAAATCATACTGTAATGTTAGTGGTTGCCTCATTAGAATATCATAATGTAATGTTAGTGGTTGCCTCATTAGAATATCATACTGTAATGTTAGTGGTTGCCTCATTAGAATATCATAATGTAATGTTAGTGGTTGCCTCATTAGAATATCATAATGTAATGTTAGTGGTTGCCTCATTAGAATATCATACTGTAATGTTAGTGGTTTTCTCATTACAATATCATACTGTAATGTTAGTGGTTGCCTCACTAGAATATAATAATGTAATGTTAGTGGTTGCCTCATTAGAATATCATAATGTAATGTTAGTGGTTGCCTCATTAGAATATCATACTGTAATGTTAGTGGTTGCCTCATTACAATATCATACTGTAATGTTAGTGGTTGCCTCATTAGAATATCATAATGTAATGTTAGTGGTTGCCTCATTAGAATATCATAATGTAATGTTAGTGGTTGCCTCATTAGAATATCATACTGTAATGTTAGTGGTTGCCTCATTACAATATCATACTGTAATGTTAGTGGTTGCCTCATTAGAATATCATAATGTAATGTTAGTGGTTGCCTCATTAGAATATCATACTGTAATGTTAGTGGTTGCCTCATTACAATATCATACTGTAATGTTAGTGGTTGCCTCATTAGAATATCATAATGTAATGTTAGTGGTTGCCTCATTTGAATATCATAATGTAATGTTAGTGGTTGCCTCGTTAAAATATTAGAAAATCATACTGTAATGCTAGTGGTTGCCTCATTAGAATATCATAATGTAATGTTAGTGGTTGCCTCATTAGAATATCATAATGTAATGTTAGTGGTTGCCTCATTAGAATATCATACTGTAATGTTAGTGGTTGCCTCATTACAATATCATACTGTAATGTTAGTGGTTGCCTCATTAGAATATCATAATGTAATGTTAGTGGTTGCCTCATTAGAATATCATACTGTAATGTTAGTGGTTGCCTCATTAGAATATCATACTGTAATGCTAGTGGTTGCCTCATTAGAATATCATAATGTAATGTTAGTGGTTGCCTCATTAGAATATTAGACAATCATACTGTAATGTTATTGGTTGCCTCATTAGAATATCATAATGTAATGTTAGTGGTTGCCTCATTAGAATATCATATTGTAATGCTAGTGGTTGCCTCATTAGAATATTAGAATATCATACTGGAATGTTAGTGGTTGCCTCATTAGAATATTAGAATATCATACTGTAATGTTAGTGGTTGCCTCATTAGACTATCATAATGTAATGTTAGTGGTTGCCTCGTTAGAATATTAGAAAATCATACTGTAATGTTAGTGGTTGCCTCGTTAGAATATTAGAATATCATACTGTAATGTTAGTGGTCGCCGCATTAGAATATTAGAATATCATACTGTAATGTTAGTGGTTGCCTCATTAGAATATTAGAATATCATACTGTAATGTTAGTGGTTGCCGCATTTGAATATCATAATGTAATGTTAGTGGTTGCCTCGTTAAAATATTAGAAAATCATACTGTAATGCTAGTGGTTGCCTCATTAGAATATCATAATGTAATGTTAGTGGTTGCCTCATTAGAATATCATACTGTAATGTTAGTGGTTGCCTCATTACAATATCATACTGTAATGTTAGGGGTTGCCTCATTAGAATATCACAATGTAATATTAGTGGTTGCCTCATTAGAATATCATAATGTAATGTTAGTGGTTGCCTCATTAGAATATCATAATGTAATGTTAGTGGTTGCCTCATTAGAATATCATACTGTAATGTTAGTGGTTGCCTCATTAGAATATTAGAATATCATAATGTAATGTTAGTGGTTGCCTCATTAGAATATCATAATGTAATGTTAGTGGTTGCCTCATTAGAATATTAGAAAATCATACTGTAATGTTAGTGGTTGCCCCATTAGATTATCATAATGTAATGTTAGTGGTTGCCTCGTTAAAATATTAGAAAATCATACTGTAATGCTAGTGGTTGCCTCATTAGAATATCATAATGTAATGTTAGTGGTTGCCTCATTAGAATATCATAATGTAATGTTAGTGGTTGCCTCATTAGAATATCATACTGTAATGTTAGTGGTTGCCTCATTACAATATCATACTGTAATGTTAGTGGTTGCCTCATTAGAATATCATAATGTAATGTTAGTGGTTGCCTCATTAGAATATCATACTGTAATGTTAGTGGTTGCCTCATTACAATATCATACTGTAATGTTAGTGGTTGCCTCATTAGAATATCATAATGTAATGTTAGTGGTTGCCTCATTTGAATATCATAATGTAATGTTAGTGGTTGCCTCGTTAAAATATTAGAAAATCATACTGTAATGTTAGTGGTTGCCTCATTAGAATATCATAATGTAATGTTAGTGGTTGCCTCATTAGAATATCATACTGTAATGTTAGTGGTTGCCTCATTAGAATATCATAATGTAATGTTAGTGGTTGCCTCATTAGAATATCATAATGTAATGTTAGTGGTTGCCTCATTAGAATATCATACTGTAATGTTAGTGGTTTTCTCATTACAATATCATACTGTAATGTTAGTGGTTGCCTCATTAGAATATCATAATGTAATGTTAGTGGTTGCCTCATTAGAATATCATAATGTAATGTTAGTGGTTGCCTCATTAGAATATCATACTGTAATGTTAGTGGTTGCCTCATTACAATATCATACTGTAATGTTAGTGGTTATCTCATTAGAATATCATAATGGAATGTTAGTGGTTGCCTCATTAGAATATCATAATGTAATGTTAGTGGTTGCCTCATTAGAATATCATACTGTAATGTTAGTGGTTGCCTCATTACAATATCATACTGTAATGTTAGTGGTTGCCTCATTAGAATATCATAATGTAATGTTAGTGGTTGCCTCATTAGAATATCATACTGTAATGTTAGTGGTTGCCTCATTACAATATCATACTGTAATGTTAGTGGTTGCCTCATTAGAATATCATAATGTAATGTTAGTGGTTGCCTCATTTGAATATCATAATGTAATGTTAGTGGTTGCCTCGTTAAAATATTAGAAAATCATACTGTAATGCTAGTGGTTGCCTCATTAGAATATCATAATGTAATGTTAGTGGTTGCCTCATTAGAATATCATAATGTAATGTTAGTGGTTGCCTCATTAGAATATCATACTGTAATGTTAGTGGTTGCCTCATTACAATATCATACTGTAATGTTAGTGGTTGCCTCATTAGAATATCATAATGTAATGTTAGTGGTTGCCTCATTAGAATATCATAATGTAATGTTAGTGGTTGCCTCATTAGAATATCATAATGTAATGTTAGTGGTTGCCCCATTAGAATATCATAATGTAATGTTAGTGGTTGCCTCGTTAAAATATTAGAAAATCATACTGTAATGCTAGTGGTTGCCTCATTAGAATATCATAATGTAATGTTAGTGGTTGCCTCATTAGAATATCATACTGTAATGTTAGTGGTTGCCTCATTACAATATCATACTGTAATGTTAGGGGTTGCCTCATTAGAATATCATAATGTAATGTTAGTGGTTGCCTCATTAGAATATCATAATGTAATGTTAGTGGTTGCCTCATTAGAATATTAGAATAACATACTGTAATGTTAGTGGTTGCCTCATTATAATATCATAATGCAATGTTAGTGGTTGCCTCGTTAAAATTTTAGAAAATCATACTGTAATGCTAGTGGTTGCCTCATTAGAATATCATACTGTAATGTTAGTGGTTGCCTCGTTAGAATATCATACTGTAATGTTAGTGGTTGCCTCATTATAATATCATACTGTAATGTTAGTGGTTGCCTCATTAGAATATCATACTGTAATGTTAGTGGTTGCCTCATTAGAATATCATACTGTAATGTTAGTGGTTGCCTCATTAGAATATCATACTGTAATGTTAGTTGTTGCCTCATTAGAATATCATAATGTAATGTTAGTGGTTGCCTCATTAGAATATCATATTGTAATGTTAGTGGTTGCCTCATTAGAATATTAGAATATCATACTGTAATGTTAGTGGTTGCCTCATTAGACTATCATAATGTAATGTTAGTGGTTGCCTCGTTAGAATATTAGAAAATCATACTGTAATGTTAGTGGTTGCCGCATTAGAATATTAGAATATCATACTGTAATGTTAGTGGTTGCCTCATTAGAATATTAGAATATCATACTGTAATGTTAGTGGTTGCCGCATTAGAATATCATAATGTAATGTTAGTGGTTGCCTCGTTAAAATATTAGAAAATCATACTGTAATGCTAGTGGTTGCCTCATTAGAATATCATAATGTAATGTTAGTGGTTGCCTCATTAGAATATCATACTGTAATGTTAGTGGTTGCCTCATTACAATATCATACTGTAATGTTAGGGGTTGCCTCATTAGAATATCACAATGTAATATTAGTGGTTGCCTCATTAGAATATCATAATGTAATGTTAGTGGTTGCCTCATTAGAATATCATAATGTAATGTTAGTGGTTGCCTCATTAGAATATCATACTGTAATGTTAGTGGTTGCCTCATTAGAATATTAGAATATCATAATGTAATGTTAGTGGTTGCCTCATTAGAATATCATAATGTAATGTTAGTGGTTGCCTCATTAGAATATTAGAAAATCATACTGTAATGTTAGTGGTTGCCCCATTAGAATATCATAATGTAATGTTAGTGGTTGCCTCGTTAAAATATTAGAAAATCATACTGTAATGCTAGTGGTTGCCTCATTAGAATATCATAATGTAATGTTAGTGGTTGCCTCATTAGAATATCATACTGTAATGTTAGTGGTTGCCTCATTACAATATCATACTGTAATGTTAGGGGTTGCCTCATTAGAATATCATAATGTAATGTTAGTGGTTGCCTCGTTAGAATATCATACTGTAATGTTAGTGGTTGCCTCATTATAATATCATACAGTAATGTTAGTGGTTGCCTCATTAGAATATTAGAATATCATACTGTAATGTTAGTGGTTGCCTCATTAGAATATCATAATGTAATGTTAGTGGTTGCCTCATTAGAATATTAGAAAATCATACTGTAATGTTAGTGGTTGCCCCATTAGAATATCATAATGTAATGTTAGTGGTTGCCTCGTTAAAATATTAGAAAATCATACTGTAATGCTAGTGGTTGCCTCATTAGAATATCATAATGTAATGTTAGTGGTTGCCTCATTAGAATATCATACTGTAATGTTAGTGGTTGCCTCATTACAATATCATACTGTAATGTTAGGGGTTGCCTCATTAGAATATCATAATGTAATGTTAGTGGTTGCCTCGTTAGAATATCATACTGTAATGTTAGTGGTTGCCTCATTATAATATCATACTGTAATGTTAGTGGTTGCCTCATTAGAATATTAGAATATCATACTGTAATGTTAGTGGTTGCCTCATTCCAATATCATGCTGTAATGTTAGTGGTTGCCTCATTAGAAAAGCATACTGTAATGTTAGTGGTTGCCCCATTAGAATATCATAATGTAATGTTAGTGGTTGCCTCGTTAAAATATTAGAAAATCATACTGTAATGCTAGTGGTTGCCTCATTAGAATATCATAATGTAATGTTAGTGGTTGCCTCATTAGAATATCATACTGTAATGTTAGTGGTTGCCTCATTACAATATCATACTGTAATGTTAGGGGTTGCCTCATTAGAATATCATAATATAATGTTAGTGGTTGCCTCGTTAGAATATCATACTGTAATGTTAGTGGTTGCCTCATTAGAATATCATACTGTAATGTTAGTGGTTGCCTCATTAGAATATCATAATGTAATGTTAGTGGTTGCCTCATTAGAATATCATATTGTAATGTTAGTGGTTGCCTCATTAGAATATCATACTGTAATGTTAGTGGTTGCCTCATTCCAATATCATACTGTAATGTTAGTGGTTGCCTCATTAGAATATCATATCAATCAATCAATCAATTTTATTTTATATAGCCCTTCTTACATCAGCTAATATCTCGAAGTGCTGTACAGAAACCCAGCCTAAAACCCCAAACAGCTAGTAATGCAGGTGTAGAAGCACGGTGGCTAGGAAAAACTCCCTAGAAAGGCAAAATCTAGGAAGAAACCTAGAGAGGAACCAGGCTATGAGGGGTGGCCAGTCCTCTTCTGGCTGTGCCGGGTGGAGATTATAACAGAACCATGCCAAGATGTTCAAAAATGTTCATAAGTGACAAGCATGGTCAAATAATAATCAGGAATAAATCTCAGTTGGCTTTTCATAGCCGATCATTAAGAGTTTAAAACAGCAGGTCTGGGACAGGTAGGGGTTCCATAACCGCAGGCAGAACAGTTTAAACTGGAATAGCAGCAAGGCCAGGCGGACTGGGGACAGCAAGGAGTCACCACGGCCGGTAGTCCCGACGTATGGTCCTAGGGCTCAGGTCTCTCAGTTGGCTTTTCATAGCCGATCATTAAGAGTTGAAAACAGCAGGTCTGGGACAGGTAGGGGTTTCGTAGCCGCAGGCAGAACAGTTGAAACTGGAATAGCAGCAAGGCCAGGCGGACTGGGGACAGCAAGGTGTCATCATGCCCGGTAGTCCTGACGTATGGTCCTAGGGCTCAGGTTCTCAGAGAGAAAGAGAGAACGAGAGAATTAGAGAGAGCATACTTAAATTCACACAGGACACTGGATAAGACAGGAGAAGTACTCCAGGTATAACCAACTAACCCCAGCCCCCCGACACATAAACTACTGCAGCATAAATACTGGAGGCTGAGACAGGAGCGGTCAGGAGACACTGTGGCCCCATCCGAAGAAACCCCCGGACAGGGCCAAACAGGAAGGATATAACCCCACCCACTCCGCCAAAGCACAGCCCCCGCACCACTAGAGGGATATCCCCAACCACCAATTTACAATCCTGAGACAAGGCCGAGTATAGCCCACAGAGGTCTCCACCACAGCACAAACCAAGGGGGGGGCGCCAACCCAGACAGGAAGATCACGTCAGTAACTCAACCCACTCAAGTGACGCACCCCTCCCAGGGACGGCATGAAGAGCACCAGCAAGCCAGTGACTCAGCCCCTGCAACAGGGTTAGAGGCAGAGAACCCCAGTGGAGAGGGGAACCGGCCTGGCAGAGACAGCAAGGGCTGTTCGTTGCTCCAGCCTTTCCGTTCACCTTCACACTCCTGGGCCAGACTACACTCAATCATATGACCTACTGAAGAGATAAGTCTTCAGTAAAGACTTAAAGGTTGAGACCGAGTCTGCGTCTCTCACATGGGTAGGCAGACTGTTCCATAAAAATGGAGATCTATAGGAGAAAGCCCTGCCTCCCGCTGTTTGCTTAGAAATTCTAGGGACAATTAGGAGGCCTGCGTCTTGTGACCGTAGCGTACGTATTGGTATGTACGGCAGGACCAACTCGGAAAGATAGGTAGGAGCAAGCCCATGTAACGCTTTATAGGTTAACAGTAAAACCTTGAAATCAGCCCTTGCCTTAACAGGAAGCCAGTGTAGGGAAGCTAGCACTGGAGTAATATGATCAAATTTCTTGGTTCTAGTCAGGATTCTAGCAGCCGTATTTAGCACTAACTGAAGTTTATTTAGTGCTTTATCCGGGTAGCCGGAAAATAGAGCATTGCAGTAGTCTAACCTAGAAGTAACAAATGCATGGATTAATTTTTCTGCATCATTTTTGGACAGAAAATTTCTGATTTTTGCAATGTTACGTAGATGGAAAAAAGCTGTCCTTGAAACAGTCTTGATATGTTCGTCAAAAGAGAGATCAGGGTCAAGAGTAACGCCTAGGTCCTTCACAGTTTTATTTGAGACGACTTTACAACCATCAAGATGAATTGTCAGATTTAACAGAATATCTCTTTGTTTCTTGGGACCTAGAACAAGCATCTCTGTTTTGTCCGAGTTTAAAAGTAAAAAGTTTTCAGCCATCCACTTCCTTATGTCTGAAACACAGGCTTCTAGCGAGGGCAATTTTGGGGCTTCACCATGCTTCATTGAAATGTACAGCTGTGTGTCATCCGCATAGCAGTGAAAGTTATACTGTAATGTTAGTGGTTGCCTCATTAGAATATCATACTGTAATGTTAGTGGTTGCCTCATTAGAATATCATAATGTAATGTTAGTGGTTGCCTCATTAGAATATCATATTGTAATGTTAGTGGTTGCCTCATTAGAATATTAGAATATCATACTGTAATGTTAGTGGTTGCCTCATTAGAATATCATACTGTAATGTTAGTGGTTGCCTCATTAGAATATCATACTGTAATGTTAGTGGTTGCCTCATTAGAATATTAGAAAATCAAACTGTAATGTTAGTGGTTGCCTCATTAGAATATTAGAATATCATACTGTAATGTTATTGGTTGCCTCATTAGAATATCATAATGTAATGTTAGTGGTTGCCTCGTTAGAATATTATAAAATCATACTGTAATGTTATTGGTTGCCTCATTAGAATATTATACTGTAATGTTAGTGGTTGCCTCATTAGAATATTATAATGTAATGTTAGGGGTTGCCTCATTAGAATATCATACTGTAATGTTAGTGGTTGCCTCATTAGAATATTAGAATATCATACTGTAATGTTAGTGGTTGCCTCATTAGAATATTAGAATGTAATGTTAGTGGTTGCCTCGTTAGAATATCATACTGTAATGTTAGTGGTTGCCTCATTAGAAAATCATACTGTAATGTTAGTGGTTGCCTCATTAGAATATCATACTGTAATGTTAGTGGTTGCCTCGTTAGAATATCATACTGTAATGTTACAGTGAGGGAAAAAGGTATTTGATCCCCTGCTGATTTTGTACGTTTGCAAACTGACAAAGAAATGATCAGTCTATAATTTTAATGGTAGGGTTATTTGAACAGTGAGAGACAGAAAAACAAAACAAAAATCCAGAAAAACGCATTTCAAAAATGTTATAAATTGATTTGCATTTTAATGAGGGGAATAAGTATTTGACCCCTCTGCAAAACATGACTTAGTACTTGGTGGCAAAACCCTTGTTGGCAATCACAGAGGTCAGACGTTTCTTGTAGTTGGCCACCAGGTTTGCACACATCTCAGGAGGGATTTTGTCCCACTCCTCTTTGCAGATCTTCTCCAAGTCATTAAGGTTTCGAGGCTGACGTTTGGCAACTCGAACCTTCAGCTCCCTCCACAGATTTTCTATGGGATTAAGGTCTGGAGACTGGGTAGGCCACTCCAGGACCTTAATGTGGTTCTTCTTGAGCCACTCCTTTGTTGCCTTGGCCGTGTGTTTTGGGTTATTGTCATGCTGGAATACCCATCCACGACCCATTTTCAATGCCCTGGTTGAGGGATGGAGGTTCTCACCCAAGATTTGACGGTACATGGCCCCGTCCATCGTCCCTTTTATGCGGTGAAGTTGTCCTGTCCCCTTAGCAGAAAAACACCCCCAAAGCATAATGTTTCCACCTCCATGTTTGACGGTGGGGATGGTGTTCTTGGGGTCATAGGCAGCATTCCTCCTCCAAACACGGCGAGTTGAGTTGATGCCAAAGAGCTCCATTTTGGTCTCATATGACCACAACACTTTCACCCAGTTCTCCTCTGAATCATTCAGATGTTCATTGGCAAACTTCAGACGGGCATGTATATGTGCTTTCTTGAGCAGGGGGACCTTGCAGGCGCTGCAGGATTTCAATCCTTCACGGCGTAGTGTGTTACCAATAGTTTTCTTGGTGACTATGGTCCCAGCTGCCTTGAGATCATTGACAAGATCCTCCCGTGTAGTTCTGGGCTGATTCCTCACCGTTCTCATGATCATTGCAACGCCAAGAGGTGAGATCTTGCATGGAGCCCCAGGTCGAGGGAGATTGACAGTTATTTTGTGTTTCTTCCATTTGCGAATATTCGCACCAACTGTTGTCACCTTCTCACCAAGCTGCTTGGTGATGGTCTTGTAGCCAATTCCAGCCTTGTGTAGGTCTACAATCTTGTCCCTGACATCCTTGGAGAGCTCTTTGGTCTTGGCCATGGTGGAGAGTTTGGAATCTGATTGATTGTTTGCTTCTGTGGACAGGTGTCTTTTACACAGGTAACAAGCTGAGATTAGGAGCACTCCCTTTAAGAGTGTGCTCCTAATCTCAGCTCGTTACCTGTATAAAAGACACCTGGGAGCCAGAAATCCTTCTGATTTGAGAGGGGATCAAATACTTTTTTCCCGCACTGTAGTGGTTGCGTCCCCCCTTTTTCTTCTGTTGATTTCCCTCAGTGTTCCTTATTGAAAATCAATTAACAATTCATCCCCGCCCAAAAAATCCTATTACGGTTTTGTTTTAATCACTTTGGTACTATTTTCACAAGCAGGTGGTACATTTTCACAACTCTTAGTATAAAACTCCAAGCTGGTCACGCTTGTTAAGCAGCCAGTCTTTCATTCAAAACCTGTCATTGTGCATTCATTTGGATTGGAAACATCTCTCACCACACAACCATTGATTCAAAATATAAATGTAATGAGAGCATTGGTTTAATCACCAAAACAACTTAAAACTACTCAATTGAAAATATATCATTAACTATCAGTTAATCCAATAGCAATCACTGCAAGATAATTGTTTCAAATAACCCTTAGATGTGCTGAAATGAATATGCTACAGTACTGTAGATTACAGTTTACATTAGGCAATACACTTACATTACCCAACAACATTGACAATCTATCATTTCCATGATATCTATCCAATGTGTAATCAAAGGTGTGATCAATGATGACATCCTCTACAATCATTCATGGGGAATTTTATTTTATTTTTCTGATATAATTGCAACATACAGTACTGTCTGTAATTAGATGTAAGACATTATGCCTGAACCACCTCTGAATGGTGGAACACAATGAGGAAGAGAAGCACTGAGCTGGAGCAGCTCTCACACACAGAGGATCACATCCATTTCCTCCAGGTAGCTCAACTGCCTTGATACATGTGATATGAAGTTGCATTTTTAATAGTGACAGAATTCGAAATATCTCCTTAGCTGAAGACCAAAGAAGAGTTGTCCCTCTGTAAGTGATATTCAAACACCCTCTCAAAGACAACATACATGTTCTTTCTTTTACTTATTGGGTTTTGTTGTTCATCAGTCAGACGTCCTCCAGCTGACATTGGATCTGAATACAGCTCATCCAGAACTCAGCCTGTCTGAGGGGAACTGGAAGGTGACAGCCACTGATAAAGCTCAGCCCTATCCTGACTACTGGAGACAGGTGCTGTGTAGAGAGGGCCTGTCTGGAGTCTGCTACTGGGAGGTAGAGTGGAGCGGTGGATGGGTTGAAATAGCAGTGTCATATAGAGGGATCATCAGGAAAGGAAAGGTCCCAGAGTCTACATTTCTAGGTAACAGTCAGTCCTGGACTTTGGAGTGCTATCCCCCCCATTGTAGGGTTTGGCCCAATGCTAATAAAACAGAAATATCTGTCCCCTGCTCCTCCAGAGTAGGAGTGGACCTGGATCACAAGGCAGAAACTCTGTCCTTCTACAGCGTCTCTGACACAATGACCCTCCTCCACAGAGTCCAGACCACATTCACTCAGCCCCTTTATCCTGGGTTTGGGATTGGTACAAAATCATATCTCCATAATTACCAGTAGGTACAGATGATTTCAACCATTTCAGACATATTGATGGAGAGCTTCTGGGTTATTAACAGTCTTCCAGTAGGCCTATGATCTGGTTCAATTCCCCTTTTTTAAAGTTATTGTAAAAATAAAAATAAAAGCCTGGTCCCAGATCTGTTAGTGGTCTTGCTAAACAGATGGCATGATAGCACATACAGACTGACACTCAGGCTTCAGACTTTTACTGTCTACCTGATCACCTCTTGGCTGTTGCAATCCTCTGTAAATGTGTCTCTTTTTCTCTTGACGTAAACTGTAGTACTGGCAAACCAGTCAAATCAGAAACTGGGATCATTGTTGATCCATTTATGATCAGATGAGAATATTTAAATCTCCCATGTGCATGTATGAATCCAAACAATTCAGTTGTCTGAATCACTTACTGAATCAATGTGGTCTTTCAAAATAAAAGTCATCATCATGACATTGGAATTGCTCTACTATTGAATTGATTGACACAATGAATCAGCTATTTCCAGTAATCTATGTACCAATATATATTTAGACAAATAGATGATACATAAAACACTCCCACATCACATCCATTTAGACAAATAGACGACACATAATACACCCACACATTATATTGGAGCAGGAAGGAACACAAAGATTGAAGTCTATGACCGTCTAAACCAGTGGTATTCAAAGTTGGGGTCGCGACTCCTAGTGGGGTCACGGGGGAAACAAAAAATGAAGAGTACAGATTATTGTATGGGACAATATACAAACGTTTTTGAGAAAGATCATTATTGAGTAAATGTATTTATTCTGATGAATACCGCTGATCTAAACTGACTGTCTAAAACTGACTGTTGAATACCGCTGATCTAAACTGACTGTTTAAAACTGACTGTTGAATACCGCTGATCTAAACTGACTGTCTAAAACTGACTGTTGAATACCGCTGATCTAAACTGACTGTTTAAAACTGACTGTTGAATACCGCTGATCTAAACTGACTGTCTAAAACTGACTGTCAATTAAATGAATACACAGTACATACAATATATATATATACAAAAGTATGTGGACACCCCTTCAAATTAGTGGATTTGGCTATTTCAGCCACACCCGTTGCTGACAGGTGTATAAAATCGAGCACACAGCCATGTAATCCCCATAGACTTGATTTGATTTATTAGGATCCCCATTAGCCGACGCCAATGGCAACAGCTAGTCTTACTGAGGTACGACATATAACAAAAAATACATTACAGACAAAATACTTTACAATTTACATACATTAACATGTAGTGTGTGTGTGTGCATCTATCAGTTACACATACATGTCAGTACATACACACAACAAGTAGGTCACATGGGGGAGAGGCATTGTGCCGTGAGGTGTTGCTTTATTTGTTTTTTATATAATATAATATGCCATTTAGCAGACGCTTTTATCCAAAGCGACTTACAGTCATGTATGCATACATTTTTACGTATGGGTGGTCCCGGGGATCGAACCCACTACCCTGGCGTTACAAGCGCCATGCTCTACCAATTGAGCTACAGAGGACCACAGTTTGCTGTTCACTTGCATTATATAAGATGGAAGGGAGTTCCATGCTATCATGGGTGGCTCTGTTTACTGTAATACTGTACGTTTCCTTGAATTTGTCATGGACCTGGGGACTGTGAAAAGACCCCTGGTGGCATGTCTGGTGGGATAAGTGTGTGTGTCAGTGAAGTGTGTGTGTCACTGAATTTCCAACACATTAATGTTTCTTATAAAAACAAGGTGACATAGTCAGTCTTTCCTCAACTCTTAGCCAAGAGAGACTGGGATGGATACTATTAATATCAGCTCTCTGATTACAATGAAGAGCAAGACGTGCTGCTCTGTTCTGGGTCAGCTGCAGCTTAACAAGTCTTTCTTTGCAGCACTTGACCATTATGACTGGACAATAATCAAGATAAGACAAAACTAGAGCCTGCAGGACTTGCTTTGTGGAGTGTGGTGTCAAAAAAGCAGAGCATCTCTTTATTACGGACAGACCAGTCCCAATCTTTACAACCATTGAATCTATATGTTTTGACCATGACAGTTTACAATCTAAGGTAACGCCAAGTAATTTAGTCTCCAACTTTGTGGCAACAGTTTGGGGAAGGCCTTATTTGTTTCAACATGACAATGCCCCCATGCACAAAGCGAGGTCCATAGAGAAATGGTTTGCCGAGATCGGTGTGGAAGAACTTGACTGGCCTGCACAGAGCCCTGACCTCAACCCCATCGAACACCTTTGTGATGAATAAGAACGCCAACTGCGAGCCAGGCCTAATCGCCCAACATCAGTGCCCGACCTCACTAATGCTCTTGTGGCTGAATGGAAGCAAGTCCCCGCAGCAATGTTCCAACATCTAGTGGAAAGCCTTCCTAGAAGAGTGGAGGCTGTTATAGCAGCAAAGGGGGGACAAACTCCATATTAATGCCCATGATTTTGGAATGAGATGTTCGATGATTAGGTGTCCACATGCATTAGTCCAGCGCTACAGGGGACTAAGGTAGTGTAGAGGTCACAACACTGTTTCTATGGAGACTGTTGTGGAGGTGCGTTCCATGGTGTCGTGGAATCACAGGCAGGTCTTGTACTGCAGGAGTTTCTCTGCCAGAAGGCTGCTTCCTACTCCTCTACTCTGCACCACACTCAGGTCTAGGTTCCTGGGACACAGGGGAGGAGAGACTGCTAGGGTGGATCTGTCTCAATACTGTCACCTGTCTCAATACTGTCACCTGTCTCAATACTGTCAGCTGTCTCAAATACAGTCACCTGTCTCAATACTGTCACCTGTCTCAATACTGTCACCTATCTCAAAACTGTCACCTGTCTCAATACTGTCACCTGTCTCAATATTGTCACCTGTCTCATCTGCACAGACTATATTAATACTTTGTTCAGGTCACCTCAAGGGGTCAAGGAAATTCTCAAATTTGTATCACTGAAAATCCTCATGTCCTTTGCCTCATCTACAGTGACTATATTGATACATGAGAGGTTGTCATACTGGACCTGGAAGATATCCACCAGAACACCCGAGTGTTTATGGTCATCAACATGGCTAAGAAGAAGAAGAAATGCTCCAGATTCCCTTCATGCAGTGTGTTTGGGTACAAGTTACCTGTAGTTGGACAGGAGAACAGTACTATCAGTGGCCATAGGACTGAATCACCATAATGCAGACAGAACCCCATCAACCATTCCAACATGAATGGATGTTCCTCTTCGGTTTCTATGGTTACGATGATGCATCTGTTAGTGAAGCCTTTACCTCCAGAGAGTAGGTAGACCAGCTGGATGATGAGGGCTCCCAGGAAACAGCCCCCTCCGTAGGACAGGGGGAGGAAGTGCAGGGAGATGCCTCTGATATGACTGGGTGTCAGGTGGAAGGAGATCACAGAGCCTGGAACAGAGAAGAGAGGAAGGCTGGGAAGAGAAAGAAGCATTCATTTGGTTCAAACGTCTCTTGTCTGTCTCTAATACACCAGTAGGGGGCATCCTAACCCTAGCTTCCAGAGTTCAGAATACTATCCTCCGTGTTGGCAGTTGGTTCCAACACTCCACATTCTAACTTCATCTCAACTACATATGGTGTCCATTGACATTCGAAATCTCAAACCCAGTTTGTCTCTGTGTCCGAACAATGTAGCAGCAATAGGTGTGTCAGAAATACGTGCTCAGCCAGCCCCAGTAGGATGTACTAGGGGAGCCAGCTGGAAGCAGGCCATGGAGGACACCTGGAGCACCTTCCCTGACAGGGCCTGCTCCGTCAGAGGATAGCCCTTCCTGTGGACCTCAGACAGGCCCGCTACCAGGACAGACTGGGCCGCACACGCATGACCCAGCACTGAGAGAGGAGAGGAGGGAGGGGACAGGGAGAGAAACAGAGAGAGAGAGGGAGAGAGAGAGAGAGACATTAACATTGACTGGCTCATTGATGTGGATGGTATTTGTGCATGTGTGTCTGTGTGTCAGTCTGTGTATGTGTGTATCTGTGCGGTGCGTGTGTGTGTATCTGTGTGTGTGTATCTGTGTGTGTGTGCTTACTGATGACTCTGGCGGGGGAGAAGGGTGTTTTCTCCATGGACAGGTAGCAGGAGGTGACACACTCCATGAGAGGGGCCAGCAGCAGCAGAGGTAGGATGCTGATGACGTTCATGGCACCGATGGGCAGGAGGAAGCTGTTCAGGTGCAGGTTAGAGGTCATGGTCTGAATGTCGTAACCTGATGGAATCTGTGGGAGAGGTCAGGGTAACAACAGATTCTAGGACAACTTTATGGAGCATAAATAAACATTATAGCTTTGCCAGTTTTACCCCCAACATCTGAAAAATAATGTATTTGGACTTTCCACTGAAAACAAACAATGACCTGAAAATGTTCTAAAAGTCAATGAATGAATGGAACCATTTATTTGTCTCTACAGTTTGAAGGAAGTTTCTAACTAGCATTAGCGCTATGAAGTCTATAGTAACTGCTAGCATGCCATAGACTTCCAGTCATTGCGCTAACGCTAGTTGGCATTGGCTCCCAAAACGACCTCTAACTTCCTTCATACAGGATGCAGAGACATTAAAATGGTGTCCATGAGTTCATCTGACTCTGGGGAAATAGATAAAGGGCTTCACTGCCTAAATCCCGAAAGAATCCCTTTAAATTGAGTTTTTCAGTGATTGCAATTATTAATTTTTGCAATTACATTTACATTGTAATCATTTAGCAGACACTCTTATCCAGAGCGACTTTCAATTATTGCAAAATGTGAATCACAATTTTAAAAGTATTTAGTATTTTGAAAAGTTTAGTTCAGCCCAGTGTGAATCAAATGACAAATGACAAAATACTCAGAAGTAATTAAAATACGTATTTCAAATAGATGTAAGAGAAATACTGAACATCTCTGGCTACTACCCAACACTCTGTCACACTTCCTTATCAAAGAAAACACAACCCCTCTACATACAGAGTACACAGTCAAGTAGGAAGCCCCTCCCTGTCCTCTCGTGTAGAGTTCCATGAAACAGAAAGTAATCTTTGACACTGCCATTGCTTAACCTACGGGAGAGAGCACCGAAATGGCAGAGAATCAGGAACTGTTCTGTTGCTCCATCTGTCTGGATCTACTGAAGGATCCGGTGACTACTGCCTGTGGACACAGCTACTGTATGGGCTGTATTAAAGAAAGCTGGGATCAGGATGATCTGAAAGGTGTCTATAGCTGTCCTCAGTGCAGAGAGACCTTCACTCCAAGGCCTAATCTGAGGAAAAATAACATGTTGGCTGAGATGGTGGAGAAACTGAAGAAAACAGGACTCCAGGCTGCTCCCCCTCCTGCTCTGTGCTATGCTGGACCTGGAGATGTGGCGTGTGATTTCTGCACTGGGACCAGAAAGCAGAAAGCCCTCATGTCCTGTCTGGTGTGTCTGGCCTCTTACTGTGAGACTCACCTCCAACCTCACTATGAATTTCCTGCTTTCAAGAAGCACAAGATGGTCAAAGCCACCTCACAACTACAGGAGAAGATCTGCTCTCATCATGACAAACTGCTGGAGGTTTTCTGTCGTACCGATCAGCAGTGTATCTGTTATCTGTGTACAATGGATGAACATAAAGGCCATGATACAGTGTCAGCTGCAGTAGAGAGGACTGAGAAACAGGTAAGACCAGAACTACTTGTTGGTGACTGTCTGATAAACAAATAATTAAAGATACAGTAGGAACTAAGGCTATTTGAATATGAGATCATTCAAATGATATCGATCCACGGCAGAACAAATATGAACACAAACCTTGAGTATATAGATATGTTAACCCAGATTCTCCAAATGTATCACCATTTTCTAAAGTCAAACACTATTATCATTCCGAATGCCCTTTTAGGAGTTCAAAGTTCAGTCTCAACCCCTTGATAAATGTACGTCTACCATAAAAACTAGAATCATTCACATAGCAACATTTAAATATCTTATGGTAAAGGGACTTCCTCAAGATGTTAGACCTTCAACTCTATGGGCCCTATGTCCCGTTACTATACTATCGATCTACTGGACAAATAAAGCTTGATAGCTCATTGAAGAGTGATTCTCCACAGAGGCAGCTGGGGATGAGTCAGCAGAAGGTCCAGCAGAGATTCCAGGAGAGAGAGAAGGACCTGAAGGAGCTCCAACAGGCTGTGGAGTCTCTCAAGGTGAGTATTGTTGACCAGAGGAGACACACCATTTCACTTCTATCCTCCAGTCAGAGAGAGGGAGAGAGGTAGAGGGGCCCCTATCCAATCCCACTGACCCCACTATTGGGAACAAGCTGTCTGAAACCCTTTCAGAGTATAGACTGCTTAATGTAACCGGCGAGGTGGGGACAGCTGAAGGGGGAGTTTGAGTCTCTCTGTCAGTGATGGGATGTAGGGAAAGCCCAGAGCTAGATTTCCGTGTTGAGAGAGATGGATGCTCCCAGCTCTTTCTTTTTGGGGTTGGAAAAACAGAGTGGGGAAACCAAGAAGATCCCTTGTTTTATATTTGTCTGATGGGCGGGTAACTTCTGTTGTGGGGAGATGAGGGAGCCTGATGGGTGGGTAACTTCTGTTGTGGGGAGATTAGGGAGCCTGATGGGTGGGTAAATTCTGTTGTGGGGAGATGAGGGAGCATGATGGGTGGGTAACTTCTGTTGTGGGGAGATGAGGGAGCCTGATGGGTGGGTAACTTCTGTTGTGGGGAGATGAGGGAGCCTGATGGGTGGGTAACTTCTGTTGTGGGGAGATGAGGGAGCCTGATGGGTGGGTAACTTATGTTGTGGGGAGATGAGGGAGCCTGATGGGTGGGTAACTTCTGTTGTGGGGAGAGGAGGGAGCCTGATGGGTGGGTAACTTCTGTTGTGGGGGAGATGAGGCAGCAGGCTGTGGAGTTGTACTCTGATTTATAGAGGGCAGAACTCTGTGATCCTGGGTGTTCTCAGGTTCTGCTCACAGACCTTTCCAAACTCTCTCTGTCACAGAGAAATCAAATTGACATTTCCCTGGCCTTTCACAAACTCTCAGCTGCTGTCTCTCTGTACCTGCCTGTCCAGGAGTGGGGACAAGGCCTGGTGGACCTGGAGAGCAGGGTGGCAGCGTTCTGACTCAAAGCAGCGCAGAGGATTCTGTACCGTACGGAGGTGGGCTGGAGGGAACCAGCATGTGCTCTGTTGAGGAGGGCTGGTGGTTTGGGGCTGGATCAGCAGCTCTTCACCATGAGGCAGGAGAGACTCAATACAGCAGGGGTCTCTGATTTCTATGCTGCAGTACTGAGGGCTGGAGCAGCCTGAGGAGGTGCCACCACCGTTTCCACCACTGCAAGTGACAGCAGAGACTGGGGACTGGCAGGAGAGTCCGGAGGACTTACTGACTTTTAACACTCTGAGCTTAGTGGGAGTGAAGGGGCATCAGTGGCAGGGGGTTGTGGGGGCTGAGAGCATGGCAGGGTATAGGTGGAGGGGCTCTATAAGCTCCCAGTGCTGGAAAGGTCAGGGGTCGTCCAGTGGAGGGTATTACATGGAGCCCTGGACACCAATAGCTGGTTGGCTCGGGTTGGCTCGGGTTGACCTGGGAGTTGGGGAGGGGTGTCCGTTTTCTGCAATGACAGACTGTGCATCATGTTTTTTCTGTGTTGCCAGGGTAATGCCATTACTGTTGACGCCTTAGGGTTGAGTTTGAGTTGTACAAAATGATCAACAGTGTGGAGATGTTTCAGGAGGTATGGGGGCTCAGGGGGGCTGTCTGTACGGCTGGAGAGGAGGGGTTGGATGGACGGTTGGTATGTGGTGCTGGTTGGTGTATTGTACTGTGGTGTTGGGTACTGGATAATGTGATTGTGTGGAGGTTGTGGTGTCACGCAATGTGCTTTTAGGAGGGGGGTGTTAGTGTAATGAGGATGGCTCATTAAAGTAAGACAAGTCAGTCTCTCTCTCTCTCTCTCTCTCTCTCTCTCTCTTAACAGCGCTCTGCACAGGCAGCAGTGGAGGACAGTGATAAGATCTTTACCGAGCTGATCCGCTCCATTGAGAGAAGGCGCTCTGAGGTGAAGGAGCTGATCAGAGCCCAAGAGAAGGCTCAAGTGAGTCAAGCTGAAGGACTCCTGGAGCAACTGGAGCAGGAGATAGCTGAGCTGAGGAAGATAAGCACTGAGCTGGAGCAGCTCTCACACACAGAGGATCACATCCATTTCCTCCAGGTAACTCAACTGCCTTGATACATGTGATATGAAATTAAAACTCAATGTGAAACTCTCAATCATTTGGTTCTGTTCTCTCTCTCTCTCTCACCCCAGAGTTATCAGTCTCTCTCCGGTACCAGTGTATCTTCAGACTTACCCAGCATCGTTGTCCGTCCTCTTCAGTACTTTGGAGATGTGAGTAAGACTGTGTCTGAACTGAGAGAGAAACTAGAAGACGTCCTTAAAGGAGAATGGACCAAGATCTCCTCTACAGGTGTGTTGAAAATAATAAGAACATCAACTTTAGACCATTGAAAGTTCCCTACTAGTCATATACATGTGGAATATGGTATGATGATAACATTCCCTCTCTCTGTGAATGTGTTTGTGTGTCTGTAGTGAATATAGTGGATGTTGTACTGCCTCCAGAGCCCAAGACCAGAGAACAGTTCTTACAATGTGAGTCTCTTTATTCTGAAGTAACTAACAGTCTCTTTTTACTGACACTCCTAACAATCCCTCTAGAAATATATAGCAATAGTAGATCTAATCAAACACTGGGTATCTATCTGACTCCTCATATTTCTCTGATTTGATCTCTGCTGTGCTCTAATCAAAGACAGGGTAGATACAGTATCTGACTTAACTTATTGTTCTAACTCCCCTCATTGGTCTCTGCTCTGCTCTTCTCCCAGATTCCTGTCAGCTCACACTGGACCCGAACACAGCCGACACACACCTCTCTCTGTCTGAAGGGAACAGAAAGGTGACCTATACAGACCAAGTCCAACCATATCCTGCTCATCCAGACAGAATCACTAACTACTGTCAGGTTCTGTGTAGAGAGGGTCTGTCTGGACGCTGTTACTGGGAGGTGGAGTGGAGTGGGTGGTGTGTTACAGCAGTCTCATATAAAGACATCAGCAGAACAGGGACAGATGGTGGATTTGGATACAATAACAAGTCCTGGAGGTTAGAGTGCTCTAGAGGTGGTTATTGGTTCAGACACAATAATGTTGTGACTAAGGTATCAGGCCCTCAGTCCTCCAGAGTAGGAGTGTACCTTGATCACAAGGCAGGTAATCTGTCCTTCTTCAGTGTCTCTGATACAATGACCCTCCTCCACAGAGT
Source organism: Coregonus lavaretus (assembly GCF_964263955.1). Classification (NCBI taxonomy): domain Eukaryota; kingdom Metazoa; phylum Chordata; class Actinopteri; order Salmoniformes; family Salmonidae; genus Coregonus; species Coregonus lavaretus. The sequence goes on from NW_028160863.1 coordinate 38,054, forward strand.
CCAGACCACATTCACTCAGCCCCTCTATCCTGGGTTTAATCTCTTTGGTACTGCTGAGCTGGTTAAACTGTAGTAGGGTCCACATAGATACTAGTCATGCTGGTGGTGATGGTCCCCAGATGTGATGATTCATTCTGCTCTGTTTTTATGTACAATGATTTGATTGATTTGATCTTCAGAAGATGTTATGAATTACAATTCAATGCATTCATATTTTTTTAAGTGCAACGTTTTAATCTTATATATTCCCATTAATCATGATGTTTGCTGTTAATGTATGTTGGTTGTCATTCAGAACCATTGAAATGTTTTCTCAATTGGTTCTCTGTCTCAATGTAATTTTCCTCAGTATCATGGAACAGGTAGTGTTACTTACTTGCTAATTGAACTATATGGGCCGGTTTCCCGGACACAGATGAAGCCTAGTCCTAGACTAAAAAGCATGTTCAATGGAGATGTCCGGGAAACTGGCCCTAAATTTGGCATCTTTTATTCTCCCATACTGCTCAGTCAAGCAACATTAAACCTGTCCAGCAGGTGGTGCTGTTAACCCAACAATAAAAACATCACATATCTTGACTTGCCACTCAGTATATCAGTAATGTTCAGAATTGTACTTTAATATCATTGGAGATTAATGGTCTTTTTAATCCACTACCCAGAGTCAGGAACAGATTAAGTTAGGTCTGCTAATGTTCAGTTATTAAATATGATTCATGGTGATGGGAAATAAAAAATATATCTATTAGTAGTTTTCCTTTGCTATTTATTCCAAGGTGTGTCTTTAACTTGTAAATGGATTGTGTTGAAGCTGGCATGTGGTGTGGATGATAGAATAGAGTGAATAGAGGAGAGAAGAGAGGAGGAGAGGAGAACATCATATAGAAGACAGATAAGATAGAGAGACAATTCATACCCAGGGGAGTTACTGACTCTGGCCCAAATGACACCCTGTTCCCTACGTAGTGCACTAGGCTACTTCTGACCAGATCTAAAGTAGTGCACTACATAGGGAATAGGGTGGAGATTGGAGATTTGCTCACTGTCATTAGAATGAAGATTTCCATACAGGAGTTACTGTCTCTGTCCCAAATCTCTCCCTGTTCCCTACGTAGTGCACTAGGTTTCTTCTGACCAGATCTAAAGTAGTCTTCTAGATTTTACATGTTTTCTCCCTGTCATTAGAAAATGACAATATGGTAATGACTTTAGTGGTTTCCTCCCCCTTTGTTTTTATTGGTTGTGTGTTATGTGTGTTGTTGTGTTAGGTTTTCCCCCTGTGTTCCTAATGGAAAGTCCATTAACAATGAATCACAAACAAATTATATTCCAGTTGTGTTTAGACAACTTCATGGCTGACATCCCCCAGTTCTGTTAAGACCCATTGAACTGGGTCACATTCTAAATGGTCACTTGTATTGATAGTCCATACTGGGCCTATCTTTGGTTAACCATACTGGAGGGTTTCTTTCTGCACACATATTCCCTCATCTCCAGAACTTTACCTGATGTCCCGTCTCTCTCTCTCTCTCTCCCTCTCTCTCTCTCTCTCTCTCTCTCTCTCTCCAGTACCTGTATTGATAGTCCATACTGGGCTTTACTATGGTTCTACATACAGTACCTGTATTGATAGTCCATACTGGGCTTTACTATGGTTCTACATACAGTACCTGTATTGATAGTCCATACTGGGCTTTACTATGGTTCTACATACAGTACCTGTATTTATAGTCCATACTGGGCTTTACTATGGCTCTACATTTTTGTTAGTTTTTCTTCCTCTATAAACTCCAACGCGAAAGGTACTGTTTACTTTAATTTTCATAATGTAATTACGATATACAGTATCTCACAAGTGAGTACACCCCTCACATTTTTGTAAATATTTGAGTACATCTTTTCATGTGACAACACTGAAGAAATGACACTTTGCTACAATGTAAAGTAGTGAGTGTACAGCTTGTATAACAGTGTAAATTTGCTGTTCCTTCAAAATAACACAACACACAGCCATTAATGTCTAAACCGCTGGCTCCAAAAGTGAGTACACCGCTAAGTGAAAATGTCCAAATTGGGCCCAAAGTGTCAATATTTCATGTGGCCACCGTCATTTTCCAGCACTGCCTTAACCCTCTTGGGCATGGAGTTCACCAGAGCTTCACAGGTTGCCACTGGAGTCCTCTTCCACTCCTCCATGACGACATCATAGAGCTGGTGGATGTTAGAGACCTTGCACTCCTCTACCTTCCGTTTGAGGATGCCCCACAGATGCTCAATAGGGTTTAGGTCTGGAGACATGCTTGGCCAGTCCATCACCTTTACCCTCAGCTTCTTTAGCAAGGCAGTGGTCGTCTTGGAGGTGTGTTTGGGGTAGTTATCATGTTGGAATACTGCCCTGCAGCCCAGTCGCCGAAGGGAGGGGATCATGCTCTGCTTCAGTATGTCACAGTACATGTTGGCATTCATGGTTCCCTCAATGAACTGTAGCTGCCCAGTGCCGGCAGCACTCATGCAGCCCCAGACCATGACACTCCCACCACCATGCTTGACTGTAGGCAAGACACAATTGTCTTTGTACTCCTCACCTGGTTGCCGCCACACATGCTTGACACCAACTGAACCAAATAAGTTTATCTTGGTCTCATCAGACCACAGGACATGGTTCCAGTAATCCATGTCCTTAGTCTGCTTGTCAGCAAACTGTTTGCGGGCTTTCTTGTGCATCATCTTTAGAAGAGACTTCCTTCTGGGACGACAGCCATGCAGACCAATTTGATGCAGTGTGCGGCGTATGGTCTGAGCATTGACAGGCTGACCCCCCACCCCTTCAACCTCTGCAGCAATGCTGGCAGCACTCATACGTCTATTTCCCAAAGACAACCTCTGGATATGACGCTGAGCACGTGCACTCAACTTCTTTGGTCGACCATGGCGAGGCCTGTTCTGAGTGGAACCTGTCCTGTTAAACCGCTGTATGGTCTTGGCCACCGTCCTGCAGCTCAGTTTCAGGGTCTTGGCAATCTTCTTATAGCCCAGGCCATCTTTATGTAGAGCAACAATTCTTTTTTTCAGATCCTCAGAGTTCTTTGCCATGAGGTGCCATGTTGAACTTCCAGTGACCAGTATGAGGGAGTGTGAGAGCGATGACACCAAATGTAACACACCTGCTCCCCATTCACACCTGAGACCTTGTAACACTAACGAGTCACATGACACCGGGGAGGGAAAATGGCTAATTGGGCCCAATTTGGACATTTTCACTTAGGGGTGTACTCACTTTTGTTGCCAGTGGTTTAGACATTAATGGCTGTGTGTTGAGTTATTTTGAGGGGACAGCAAATTTACACTGTTATACAAGCTGTACACTCAATACTTTACATTGTAGCAAAGTGTCATTTCTTCAGTGTTGTCACATGAAAAGATATAATCAAATATTTACAAAAATGTGAGGGGTGTACTCACTTTTGTGAGATACTATAACAGCATTTGTTGTTAGTTTTTCTTCCTCTATAAACTCCAACCCGAAAGGTACTGTTTACTTGATTTTTCATCATGTCAGTATGATGTAACAGCATCTGTTGTTAGTCTTTCTTCCTCTCCCCCAGTCCACTTTAACTTTTCTTCTTTATTCCCCGTGGGCTGCCACCTAGTGTCTGGAATACAACTGTATTAAGCCCCTTACAGATGCGCTCATAAATGTACTGCTATTCACAACATGTTTCAGAGATATCAAGATATTATAATGTGTGCATTTGATCAAATGCTCACAGTCAAACAACCAATAATACTGTATGCTTGGATCTTTTCCTGTGTTTGGTCCGGACTGCGTTGACACCTGCAGCAAATCACACCACGGTACGACAGCACCAAGGGGTATGAATGGAAACGGAACGAGACCACTCCTTTTGAGCCAACCTAGGTGCATTGTTTGGTGTGCTCCCGAGTGCGGATAGTGTTCACACCAGTCCAAACAAGTTGGAAAAACCCCCCCAGCTCCAAACCAATTTAGTGTGAAAGCCCCCTTAGTGAGTCATTATTTAAGATGCAAGTGGATTTGTAGATGAGTGAGTCTGTGCAGTTGACTGCAATGGATTTGATCTAAAACATGCACAATGTCATGAAGACCACTGCTACTCCATAGAATGAAACCATCCCCTATGAGGACTAATGACCAACTCTGAAACTCACTACACTATGCTGTACTGACAGCATCATCATCACACTAGCATTAATGTTCACACTCTGGGGCTCATTTGTCCACATTTAAACTGGTCTAGGTCTCCTTACAGGTGAGACACATTTAAACTGGTCTAGGTCTCCTTACAGGTGAGACACATTTAAACTGGTCTAGGTCTCCTTACAGGTGAGACACATTTAAACTGGTCTAGGTCTCCTTACAGGTTGGAGACATTTATACTGGTCTAGGTCTCCTTACAGGTGAGACACATTTAAACCGGTTTAGGTCTCCTTACAGGTGAGACACATTTAAACTGGTCTTGGTCTCCTTACAGGTGAGACACATTTAAACTGGTCTTGGTCTCCTTACAGGTGAGACACATTTAAACTGGTCTTGGTCTCCTTACAGGTGAGACACATTTAAACTGGTCTAGGTCTCCTTACAGGTTAGACACATTTAAACTGGTCTAGGTCTCCTTACAGGTGAGACACATTTAAACTGGTCTAGTTCTCCTTACAGGTGAGACACATTTATACTGGTCTAGGTCTCCTTACAGGTGAGACACATTTAAACTGGTCTTGGTCTCCTTACAGGTTAGATACATTTAAACTGGTCTAGGTCTCCTTACAGGTTGGACACATGGGTCTAGAGGTCTCTAGTGGTTGAGTCTTGGTCTGGGTCTCACTGGTTCTGTTCCAATCAGTCTTGTCTCCATCTCTGGTTTATTCAGTACCAATACACCAACGTCATACACTCCAGACCTGGGTTCCAGTGCTTAATTTGAGCCGGATCTGGCACCTCTCAGATTTGACCTCATTTGTTCCAGCACCTATTTGCCCGGCTCCGGTACCTCACGCATTATTTATACAATTGGTTTACTGTTTGCACTGTAAACATTTAAAAAAGCGATCAGAGTTAAATCAAGTTGCCTCCTGGTTATTTCTCCAGCCTCCCAGAAAAACCATCATGTAAAAGTGCGGAGATCCTTCTGTGCAATCATCCTAATCCTTCCCCACTGATTTCAGACCTGCTCTCTTATTTCTACATATGTCCATCCACCGACGAAGTGCACGGGGGGGGGGGGGGCAGGTGCAATTTGGACAGAGGCTCAGTTCAAGACCAAGCAAATTTATGCAAAATTCAAAGCTGGGCTGTACAACATGCAAAAAGATAGGGGGCTTGGGCCCGGAAAAGACTGGAGGGTTGAAACTAGCAAAGGTGGGGGGGGGGGGGGGGGCAGTGCCCGGAGCAGGTGCAATTTGGACAGAGGCTCAGTTCACGACCAAGCAAATTTATGCAAAATTCAAAGCTGGGCTGTACAACATGCAAAAAGGTAGGGGGCTTGGGCCCGGAAAAGACTGGAGGGTTGAAACTAGCAAAGGAGTGGGTGGAATGTACAGTAACATGTTCTGCCTCAGAGGTAAAAAAGCAACAAAGAGCCCTCAGAATAAAGGGTTTTGAACATGCCCAAACAATGGCCCAAAAAATGAGAAATTACCCGGCTCTTCACAAGCACTTTGTAGTGTATGATGAATTATGACTTTGCTAATGTTTTCAAGTGGAACCTGAGAGGATGTTTATTCAGTTTCGGAGGGAGCCGTTTTAGAGGGACACCCCATAGAACAGAGGGAGTCTGTGTGTTGTAGACAGGGGATTGGTCAGTATGGGGAACTATGCACTTCAACAACTATCTGAATTGTCACTCGAGCTCCAAAAGAGAGACTACACAATTATTACTGCACACAGGGCAGTCACCAGGGAAGTGAGGGTGTTATTACTGCACACAGGGCAGTCACCAGTGGACAATACAGGATACAGCCAGTTCATAGAGGAGCTGAAGGTGCTTTATGCTCAATACTGACCAGAGGATGCAGGAGCACTGTATGGAGAAACAGTGATAGAATCTCTCTGCCAGAGGTTTGGCATTGGCAGTCCACGTACGGTCATACGGGCCTACAGGCAGTACAGGGACACTGATGGTAATGATAAAGGAGACTTTCCAGATGGACTTAAAGAGATGTTGATGGAGGTCAGCACCATCCCCATCTCCAGATGGACTTAAAGAGATGTTGATGGTGGTCAGCACCATCCCCATCTCCAGATGGACTTAAAGAGATGTTGATGGAGGTCAGCACCATCCCCATCTCCAGATGGACTTAAAGAGATGTTGATGGAGGTCAGCACCATCCCCATCTCCAGATGGACATAAAGAGATGTTGATGGTGGTCAGCACCATCCCCATCTCCAGATGGACTTAAAGAGATGTTGATGGCGGTCAGCACCATCCCCATCTCCAGATGGACTTTAAGAGATGTTGATGGTGGTCAGCACCATCCCCATCTCCAGTGCAGAAGGCCAGCAGGGATTTTCTCAAATGAATCTGATTTGCACCTCAACCCGCGCCTCTCTGCATACCTCCACCATATCAGGGCTACTCTTTCTGAACCTTGTTGGCCCACCCCTGACCAAATTCAACCCAGTCCCCTATGTGAGGTCATGGATTGCTAAAGGACCCAGATGTGTCACAGACACCAGGAGCAAAACAAGAGATAGGGAGGAGAAGACGCACCAGGAAATGGCCGTGTTGTGGAAGGTTCTGGAAAACTTTACAAACTTGTTCTGTACTGTGAAGTTAATCTGAATATGCGCTTCATATTATCAGATAGGCAGGAGGCCTATATACTATAATATGTGTTCTGCTGTAGCATACATTGATTTATTTTATTTGAAGTATATTCTGATATCAAATCAAATGTTTGTCCTACAGTGATGTCTTGAAAAGTATATGAAATGTGAGTCTTGTAAGCCCCACCTCTGAGTATATGAAATGTGAGTCTTGTAAGCCCCACCTCTGAGTATATGAAATGTGAGTCTTGTAAGCCCCACCTCTGAGTATATGAAATGTGAGTCTTGTAAGCCCCACCTCTGAGTGTATGAAATGTGAGTCTTGTAAGCCCCACCTCTGAGTATATGAAATGTGAGTCTTGTAAGCCCCACCTCTGAGTATGTGTTCATATGCATATGGAGGGTGTTCTGCAGTGACACCTAAAAATGTTGCTGTACATTGATGTCTTGAAAATTAGGCTGTAAGAAATTCAGACTTGTAAGCCCCACAGCTACACTAGAGTATGTGGGCATAGTATATGTTGGAGACAAACGCGTGGCCGACGCGTGACGGTGGCTGTGTGAGAAGCACGTCTGTATCTCTCACATAACTAGAATGACTGTGATGAGTGTGGTGGAAGGAGTCAGGCGCAGGAGGGTAATCACCGAATACAGAGTTTATTCCTACGTTGACACACAAATGCGCTCCAATAGCGATCAACGAAACAGGCACAGGGCAAACTAACATCCCTGGCAAATACACTGTAACGGAATCCAAATAATACATAGGCACAGGAGGGGGAAATCTACCCTGGCAACACAATGTTATGAGTAGCTCCACCGAGCTACACTACTCTCACCATTAACAATCCCCCACAAGGACAAGGGGGTAGAGGGAACACTTATACACTGACTAATTAGGGGATAGGAACCAGGTGTGTGTGATTGACAAGACAAGACAATTGTGATGATGATTGGGGCGGCAGTGGTTAGTAAGCCGGTGACGACGAACGCTGAAGCCTGCCCGAACAAGGAGGAGAGGCAGCATCGGCCGAAGTCGTGACAATGACATTCACTCTCTACGATCTCTCTCCCTCTCTGCTCTGATAAACTGAGTTTAAATGTATTTGGCTAAGGTGTATGTAAACTTCCGACTTCAAATGTAACTAGAATGAGATTCTCTTTCTATGATCTCCCTCTCTGCTCTGATAGACAGGAGCCTGAACTCTCATCTCTCAAGTGTTGCACTTCATCATTTATTTAGACTCTATGCTGGAGGCCACCAAAATATTGGATCAACTTCCAAATATTGTTTTACAAAAGAGAGAGAGAGAGATAGGCTTTTGGCACGAGTGCATCGGCCATCACCAGTGAGGGAGCTGTGCATCATTGGGTGAGTCAGTGAAACTGGAAAGCATTTTTAGGACTATAATTTCCTCCTCATATTGTAGCCTACAATATGTGTCTCCACACACCTAGGCCTCGGCTATTGATGGATTCAAGACAAGGTCGTTTTTATTGATCTGTGATTCTCAGTTTGTCAGTGTAGCCTGCCATTTCCATCATTTGTGTGGTATTAACAAATACTCTACCAAAGTCTCGTCATGTAAAATGACATAGAATTGCATGAAATGCGTTTCTAAAAGGCCAACATTTTCTCGGCCATTATGCTACTAAAAATGTCCCCCATGTGTCCAACTTCTGGAAGTGCCTCTACTCTACTGCTCTATGCCACTACCCAAATGTGATGATATGAATGCAATGCTTTATCATAAAGGATATATATATTTTGATGCATTCCAGTACCTCAGATCCCCCAGGTCACCACCCTCTCCTGCTCACTGTTTGTAAAATAAGGTGCAGGACGGCAGATTAATTCCCTTCAGTGATATTACTTGCTGACACGTTTTGGAGAAAGCTTCTTCGTCAAAGCACTATTGTAAACAGGGTTAGAATGTTACAAATACACATTGACATTGAAAGGGAAGCATGATTATAGATTCACATTTTAAATCCTCAGAATTCATACAGTATAGAACACCATCTAGAAGACATAGACATATCATTACATACAGTATAGAACACCATATAGAAGACATAGACATATCATTACATACAGTATAGAACACCATATAGAAGACATAGACATATCATTACATATAGTATAGAACACCATATAGAAGACATAGACATATCATTACATACAGTATAGAACACCATATAGAAGTCATAGACATATCATTACATACAGTATAGAACACCATCTAGAAGACATAGACATATCATTACATACAGTATAGAACACCATCTAGAAGACATAGACATATCAATACATACAGTATAGAACACCATCTAGAAGACATAGACATATCATTACATACAGTATAGAACACCATCTAGAAGACATAGACATATCATTACATACAGTATAGAACACCATCTAGAAGACATAGACATATCATTACATACAGTATAGAACACCATCTAGAAGACATAGACATATCATTACATACAGTATAGAACACCATATAGAAGACATAGACATATCATTACATACAGTATAGAACACCATCTAGAAGACATAGACATATCATTACATACAGTATAGAACACCATCTAGAAGACATAGACATATCATTACATACAGTATAGAACACCATATAGAAGACATAGACATATCATTACATACAGTATAGAACACCATATAGAAGACATAGACATATCATTACATACAGTATAGAACACCATATAGAAGACATAGACATATCATTACATACAGTATAGAACAGCATATAAAAGACATAGACATATCATTACATACAGTATAGAACACCATATAGAAGACATAGACATATCATTACATACAGTATAGAACACCATATAGAAGACATAGACATATCATTACATACAGTATAGAACACCATATAGAAGACATAGACATATCATTACATAGAGTATAGAACACCATCTAGAAGACATAGACATATCATTACATAGAGTATAGAACACCATCTAGAAGACATAGACATATCATTACATACAGTATAGAACACCATATAGAAGACATAGACATATCATTACATACAGTATAGAACACCATATAGAAGACATATCATTACATACAGTATAGAACACCATATAGAAGACATAGACATATCATTACATACAGTATAGAATACCATCTAGAAGACATAGACATATCATTACATAGAGTATAGAACACCATCTAGAAGACATAGACATATCATTACATACAGTATAGAACACCATCTAGAAGACATAGACATATCATTACATAGAGTATAGAACACCATATAGAAGACATAGACATATCATTACATACAGTATAGAACACCATATAGAAGACATAGACATATCATTACATAGAGTATATCATAGATGACATGTATAAATCCTTCCTTTATATTTCCTGTAACACTTTCCATTACAGTAGCCTTATTACTGGCTAGGGTTACTGCTGCTAGTACAGTGGAAGAATGAGGCATCACAGTACTTTTACACCACTGGACTAACAGGAATAATTACACACCAATAAACACACTGTAATGTAAAGTGTTACATCATTCTCAATGATCAGTCAATACATACGGTATTCATTTCAGCTACAGTACATTGTATCCAAGTCCCCCCTCCCCCATTGCAGCTAATTATCTATAACACATTGTACAGTTTTACAACCACATATTAGTTATTATGGACGCTTATAGTTAGTGTCATAGCACGTAAGTTTAAGGCATTACACAATTCATTAAAAGCATTATACATATGTACTTCATAGAAACTGTTACCCTTTATATATTCTAACCACTCTATTTAATTTATTCCAAACTAAGGGCCCTAACCTAGGAACACAAATCTTTGTCTCTATTAACATTGTGTACAGTTCTCTCTCTCTCTCTCTCTCTCTCTCTCTCCTCTCTCTCTCTCTGTCTCTCTCTCTCTCTCTCTCTCTCTCTCTCTTCTCTCTCTCTCTCTCTCTCTCTCTCTCTCTCTCTCTCTCTCTCTCTCTCTCTCTCTCTCTCTCTCTCTCTCTCTCTCTCTCTCTCTCTCTCTCCTCTCTCTCTCTCTCTCTCTCTCTCTCTCTCTCTCTCTCTCTCTCTCTCTCGCTCTCTCTCTCTCTCTCTCTCTCTCTCTCTCTCTCTCTCTCTCTCTCTCTCTCTCTCTCTCTCTCTCTCTCTCTTTATAGGAAGCAGACTTTACAATGTCCAGCTACATTATACACCACATAGCTTTATAGGAAGCAGACTTTACAATGTCCAGCTACATTATACTCCACAAAGCTTTTATAGAAAGCAGACTTTACAATGTCCAGCTACATTATACTCCACATAGCTTTATAGGAAGCAGACTTGACAATGTCCAGCTACATTATACTCCACATAGCTTTATAGGAAGCAGACTTTACAATGTCCAGCTACATTATACTACACATAGCTTTATAGGAAGCAGACTTTACAATGTCCAGCTACATTATACTCCACATAGCTTTATAGAAAGCAGTTCCTAATCTACTGAAACTTCTTCATGGCCAAGTTGTTTTATTGAATAATTTTGACCCACCCTTGGTTTTTGAATTTATTCAACTATGAATTCGGCTCTATACTCCAGCATTTTAGAATTGATATTAAATGTTTTATATGAGGCGACAGAACAGAATGTCACCTTTTATTTGAGGGTATTTTCATTAATGTCTGTTTTACTGTTTAGAAATAAATATACTGTATTTATCTAGGCCCTCCATTTGTAGGTGTCATAAGTATTTGGACAAATTCACTTATAGTGTATTACACTTTGTCAAAAGTTTAGTATTTGGTCCCATATTCCTAGCAGGCTATGACTACATCAAGCTTGGGACTCATGTTGGATGCATTTGCAGTGTGTTTCGGTTGTGTTTCAGATGATGTTGTGCCCAATAGAATTGAATGGTAAATAATGTATTGTGTCATTTTGGAGCCACTTAAACATTTGATGTTCTTATTTACAATACAAGTGACTCCAAAATGATTCAATACGTAATTTACCATTCAATTCTATTGGGATATTGTTTATAGATGAGGATATTGTTTTTATGCAGATTTTTGAATATTCGCATGAAAATCTGTTTCCATTTGACTGGCGTCAGATTTTCATGTGAATATTGTAAAATCTTCATAAAAACATGTGCATTTTACCAGCAGAGATGTTTCCATCAAATTGACGTGTTGAAGATAAATGGCTGTGCGTGATGACGTAATGCACATACAAATATATATTTTAGAAAATACTAATATATTTTTGCAGTTAAATTCCCATGTACCGGTTAAAAACGTTCTGTTAAATGGGTTTCCATCACATTTTCAACTCTACCGATGGTTTTGTCAGATTTGGTTGTGCATTATATAGCGAACGTGCCCACTCTGGACAGGCTACCTACATGATGACATTATTATGGACAAAAAGACCCTCGATATTTATTGGAAAGGAGCATCAAGCTCTTCACTGTGAACTTTCACCACCCTGTGAAGTTCAGCATAACTTATTTCATCTGTAGCTTAATAAACTGCATGGTTTCCTGAGTCGTAGTGGGAGGACCACACCACATATCATCGTGTGACTCCAAGTTTACTTCAATATGATGGTTATTATATCAATATTTGTGCATAAAGCAATTTCCACCGCCATTTCTCGCTTAATTAATTTTACAGAGGTATTTGCACCCCACTGCATCCACATGTTTCTTTACAATTTATGATCATTTTACATGACTGAAAATGAAAGAAAACTTTTGATTTGACATATTCATCATTCACCAGTGGCTTCTGAATAGGTCACTGTACATTTATGGAACCTTTAAAACGTTGTAATGTTTTACCACAACCTTATATTTGGTTACACGTCACTATGGCTTCCATCCCTATATACCTCAGTGCATCCATCCAGGACTAACGTCTCCAAACAGATCTAAAAGGCCTCCCCACCACTCAGACTTTCAAAGAAATTAAAGTTATCTCTGATACTCTGCTGTGCAGTTTGTTGTATGGACATTGCAGAGGCCCTTTTAAAATATCCACTCTGCTGTCTGGATCTACCAAAGGATCCAGTTACTATTCCCTGTGGACACAGCTGTATGCAACGTCATCTTCTTAGCTTGACTTCCATCCCCCAAAAACCTGTAGATACAGAGTACACAGTCAAGAGGAAGCCACTCCCTGTCCTCTGGTGTAGAGTTCCATGAAACAGAAAGGCATCTTTGACACCCTGTTGCTCAACCTTCAGGTGAAAGCACTAAAATGGCTGACAATCTAGAACTGTTCTGTTGCTCCGTCTGTCTGGATCCACTGAAGGATCCGGTGACTACTGCCTGTGGACACAGCTACTGTATGGGCTGTATTAAAGAAAGCTGGGATCAGGATGATCTGAAAGGGGTCTACACCTGTCCCCACACTCTAAACAATACTGGGTTGTTTGGTTGACCCAAATGTTGGGTTGCAGGCGTTGGGTCACTTAGTTGGGTTGTTTTCTTTAAAAACTGCTGGGTGTTGGGTTATTGTTGCTTGGTTATTGAGATATGACCCATCAGGTCAGATCAGAAGATCAGATCAGATCAGATCAGAAGACTGTAGGCATAGTTTAGTAGGGGTGTGGCTTTCAGATAGTTATTTTTAGCCACCCATTAAAGAGTAAATATAATTCCTGTTCATCTGGTCTGTTGCGTAGTTAGCACATGTTAAAGTTGAACATTTACATTTTTGTAGCTTCAATTATGCTTATAGAGTATACTAAAAGTCCATGTATGTCTCATTGTTGGGCAATAATACAGTGGTATACCTTATTATAATATGTAATAAATACTCTACATATTATAGAAGAATTTAATAAGGAAAAATTGAGTTTACAGTATGTAAACGCCTTAAAATAACCTACAGTAAGGATGACATTAAAACAGACCCAGTTGCTAGGGCAACCAAGCATGACATTAAAACAGACCCAGTTGCTAGGTCAACCAAGCATGACGTTAAAACAGACCCAGTTGCTAGGTCAACCGAGCATGACATTAAAACAGACCCAGTTGCTAGGTCAACCAAGCATGACATTAAAACAGACCCAGTTGCTAGGTCAACCAAGCATGACATTAGAACAGACCCAGTTACTAGGTCAACCAAGCATGACATTAAAACAGACCCAGTTGCTAGGTCAACCAAGCATGACATTAAAACAGACCCAGTTGCTAGGTCAACCAAGCATGACATTAGAACAGACCCAGTTGCTAGGTCAACCGAGCATGACATTAAAACAGACCCAGTTGCTAGGTCAACCTAGCATGACATTAAAACAGACCCAGTTGCTAGGTCAACCAAGCATGACATTAAAACAGACCCAGTTGCTAGGTCAACCGAGAATGACATTAAAACAGACCCAGTTGCTAGGTCAACCAAGCATGACATTAAAACAGACCCAGTTGCTAGGTCAACCAAGCATGACATTAAAACAGACCCAGTTGCTAGGTCAACCAAGCAAGACATTAAAACAGACCCAGTTGCTAGATAAACCAAGCATGACATTAAAACAGACCCAGTTGCTAGGTCAACCAAGCATGACATTAAAACAGACCCAGTTGCTAGGTCAACCGAGCATGACATTAAAACAGACCCAGTTGCTAGGTCAACCGAGCATGACATTTAAACAGACCCAGTTGCTAGGTCAACCTATCATGACATTAAAACAGACCCAGTTGCTAGGTCAACCAAGCATGACATTAAAACAGACCCAGTTGCTAGGTCAACCGAGCATGACATTAAAACAGACCCAGTTGCTAGGTCAACCAAGCATGACATTAAAACAGACCCAGTTGCTAGGTCAACCAAGCATGACATTAAAACAGACCCAGTTGCTAGGTCAACCAAGCATGACATTAAAACAGACCCAGTTGCTAGGTAAACCAAGCATGACATTAAAACAAACCCAGTTGCTAGGTCAACCAAGCATGACATTAAAACAGACCCAGTTGCTAGGTCAACCAAGCATGACATTAAAACAGACCCAGTTGCTAGGTCAACCAAGCATGACATTAAAACAGACCCAGTTGCTAGGTCAACCAAGCATGACATTAAAACAGACCCAGTTGCTAGGTCAACCAAGCATGACATTAAAATAGACCCAGTTATAGATGAGGATATTGTTTTTATGCAGATTTTTGAAAATTCGCATGAAAATCTGTTTCCATTCGACTGGCGACAGATTTTCATGTGAATATTGTAAATTCTTCATAAAAACGTGAATTTTACCAGCAGAGATGTTTCCATCAAATTGACTTGTTGAGGATAAATGGCTGTGCATGATGATGTAATGCACATACAAATATATTTTTGGGAAAATACAAAAACCGGTTAAAAACGTTCTGTTAAATGGGTTTCCATCACATTTTCAACTCTACCTATGGTTTTGTCAGATTTGGTTGTGCATTATATAGTGAACGTGCCCACTCTGGACAGGCTACCTACATGATGACATTATTATGGACAAAAAGACCCTCGATATTTATTGGAAAGGAGCATCAAGCTCTTCACCGTGCACTTTCACCACCCTGTGAAGTTCAGCATAACTTATTTCATCTGTAGCTTAATAAACTGTATGGTTTCCCGAGTCGTAGTGGGAGGACCACACCACATATCATCTCGTAACTCCAAGTTTACTTCAATATGATGGTTATTATATCAATATTTGTGCATAAAGCCATTTCCACCGCCATTTCTCGCTTAATTAATTCTACAGAGGTATTTGCACCCCACTGCATCCACATGTTTCTTTACAATTTATGATTATTTTACATGACTGAAAATGAAAGAGAACTTTTGATTTGACATATTCATCATTCACCACTGTGGCTTCTGAATAGGTCACTGTACATTTATGGAACCTTTAAAACGTTGTAATGTTTTACCACAACCTTATATTTGGTTACCAGCTCTTGCTGCTGGTGACTCTCAGATCCACCTCTACGCAGACGACACCATTTTGTATACATCTGGCCCTTCATTGGACACTGTGTTAACAAACCTCCAAACGAGCTTCAATGCCATACAACAATCCTTCAGTAGCCTCCAACTGCTCTTAAACACTAGTAAAACTAAATGCATGCTTTTCAATCGAACGCTGCTGGCACCCGCCCACCCGACTAGAATCACCGCTCTCGACGGGTCTGACCTAGAGTATGTGGACAACTACAAATACCTAGGTGTCTGGTTAGACTGTAAACTCTCCTTCCAGACTCACATAAAGAATCTCCAATCCAAAGTTAAATCTAGAATCGGCTTCCTATTTCGCAACAAAGCCTCCTTCACTCATGCTGCCAAACATGCCCTCGTAAAACTGACTATCCTACCGATCCTTGACTTCGGCGATGTCATTTACAAAATAGCCTCCAACACTCTACTCAGCAAATTGGATGTAGTCTATCACAGTGCCATCCGTTTTGTCTCCAAAGCCCCATACACTACCCACCACTGTGACCTGTACGCTCTTGTTGGCTGGTCCTCACTACATGTTCGTCGTCAAACCCACTGGCTCCAGGCCATCTATAAATCACTGCTAGGCAAATCCCCGCCTTATCTTAGCTCATTGGTCACCATAGCAGCACCCACCCGTAGTCTGCGCTCCAGCAGGTATATCTCACTGGTCATTCCCAAAGCCAACACCTCCTTTGGCCGCCATTCCTTCCAGTTCTCTGCTGCCAATGACTGGAACGAATTGCAAAAATCTCTGAAGCTGGAGACTCTTATCTCCCTCAATAACTTTAAGCATCAGTTGTCAGAGCACCTTACCGATCACTGCACCTGTACACAGCCCATCTGAAATTAGCCCACCCAACTACCTCATCCCTATATTGTTATTTATTTTGCACCCCAGTATCTCTATTTGCACATAATCTCTTGCACATCTAGCATTCCAGTGTTAATACTATTGTATTTATTTTGCACTATAGCCTATTTATTGCATAACCTCCATAACTTGCTACATTTGCACACACTGTATATATATTTTCTGTTGTATTTTTGACTTTATGTTTTTTACCCCATGTGTAACTCTGTGTTGTTTTTATTGCACTGCTTTGCTTTATCTTGGCCAGGTCGCAGTTGTAAATGAGAACCTGTTCTCAACTGGCTTACCTGGTTAAATAAAGGTGAAATAAAAAAAAATGAAAAAATAAACACGTCACTATGGCTTCCATCCCTATATACCTCAGTGCATCCATCCAGGACTAACGTCTCCAAACAGATCTAAAAGGCCTCCCCCACCACTCAGACTTTCAAAGAAATTAAAGTTATCTCTGATACTCTGCTGTGCAGTTTGTTGTATGGACATTGCAGAGGCCCTTTTAAAATATCCACTCTGCTGTCTGGATCTACCAAAGGATCCAGTTACTATTCCCTGTGGACACAGCTGTATGCAACGTCATCTTCTTAGCTTGACTTCCATCCCCCAAAAACCTGTAGATACAGGAAGCCACTCCCTGTCCTCTGGTGTAGAGTTCCATGAAACAGAAAGTCATTTTTGACACCCTGTTGCTCAACCTTCAGGTGAAAGCACTAAAATGGCTGACAATCTAGAACTGTTCTGTTGCTCCGTCTGTCTGGATCCACTGAAGGATCCGGTGACTACTGCCTGTGGACACAGCTACTGTATGGGCTGTATTAAAGAAAGCTGGGATCAGGATGATCTGAAAGGTGTCTACACCTGTCCCCACACTCTAAACAATGCTGGGTTGTTTGGTTGACCCAAATGTTGGGTTGCAGGCGTTGGGTCACTTAGTTGGGTTGTTTTCTTAAAAAAATGCTGGGTTATGGATGCTGGGTGTTGGGTTATTGTTGCTTGGTTATTGAGATATGACCCAGCAGGTCAGATCAGAAGACTGTAGGCATAGTTTAGTAGGGGTGTGGCTTTCAGATAGTTATTTTTAGCCACCCATGAGAGTAAATATAATTCCTGTTCATCTGGTCTGTTGCGTAGTTAGCACATGTTAAGGTTGAACATTGACATTTTTGTAGCTTCAATTATTCTTATAGAGTTTCCTTAAAGTCCACGTATGTCTCATTGTTGGGCAATAATACAGTGGTATAACTTATTATAATATGTAATAAATACTCTACATATTATAGAAGAATTTAATAAGGAAAAATTGAGTTTACAGTATGTAAACGCCTTAAAATAACCTACAGTAAGGATGACATTAAAACAGACCCAGTTGCTAAGGCAACCAAGCATGACATTAAAACAGACCCAGTTGCTAGGTCAACCAAGCATGACATTAAAACAGACCCAGTTGCTAGGTCAACCAAGCATGACATTAAAACAGACCCAGTTGCTAGGTCAACCAAGCATGACATTAAAACAGAGCCAGTTGCTAGGTCAACTAAGCATGACATTAAAACAGACCCAGTTGCTAGGTCAACCGAGCATGACATTAAAACAGACACAGTTGCTAGGTCAACCAAGCATGACATTAAAACAGACCCAGTTGCTAGGTCAACCAAGCATGACATTAAAACAGACCCAGTTGCTAGGTCAACCAAGCATGACATTAGAACAGACCCAGTTGCTAGGTCAACCGAGCATGACATTAAAACAGACACAGTTGCTAGGTCAACCAAGCATGACATTAAAACAGACCCAGTTGCTAGGTCAACCAAGCATGACATTAAAACAGACCCAGTTGCTAGGTCAACCAAGCATGACATTAAAACAGACCCAGTTGCTAGGTCAACCAAGCATGACATTAAAACAGACCCAGTTGCTAGGGCAACCGAGCATGACATTAAAACAGACCCAGTTGCTAGGTCAACCGAGCATGACATTAAAACAGACCCAGTTGCTAGGTCAACCAAGCATGACATTAAAACAGACCCAGTTGCTAGGTCAACCAAGCATGACATTAAAACAGACCCAGTTGCTAGGTCAACCAAGCATGACATTAAAACAGACCCAGTTGCTAGGTAAACCAAGCATTACATTAAAACAAACCCAGTTGCTAGGTCAACCAAGCATGACGTTAAAACAGACCCAGTTGCTAGGTCAACCAAGCATGACATTAAAACAGACCCAGTTGCTAGGTCAACCAAGCATGACATTAAAACAGACCCAGTTGCTAGGTCAACTAAGCATGACATTAAAACAGACCCAGTTGCTAGGTCAACCAAGCATGACATTAAAACAGACCCAGTTGCTAGGTCAACCAAGCATGACGTTAAAACAGACCCAGTTGCTAGGTCAACCAAGCATGACATTAAAACAGACCCAGTTGCTAGGTCAACTAAGCATGACATTAAAACAGACCCAGTTGCTAGGTCAACCAAGCATGACGTTAAAACAGACCCAGTTGCTAGGTCAACCAAGCATGACATTAAAACAGACCCAGTTGCTAGGTCAACTAAGCATGACATTAAAACAGACCCAGTTGCTAGGTCAACCAAGCATGACATTAAAACAGACCCAGTTATAGATGAGGATATTGTTTTTATGCAGATTTTTGAAAATTCGCATGAAAATCTGTTTCCATTCGACTGGCGACAGATTTTCATGTGAATATTTTAAAATCTTCATAAAAACGTGAATTTTACCAGCAGAGATGTTTCCATCAAATTGACTTGTTGAGGATAAATGGCTGTGCATTATGATGTAATGCACATACAAATATATTTTTGGGAAAATACAAAAACCGGTTAAAAACTTTCTGTTAAATGGGTTTCCATCACATTTTCAACTCTACCGATGGTTTTGTCAGATTTGGTTGTGCATTATATAGTGAACGTGCCCACTCTGTACAGGCTACCTACATGATGACATTATTATGGACAAAAAGACCCTCGATATTTATTGGAAAGGAGCATCAAGCTCTTCACTGTGAACTTTCACCACCCTGTGAAGTTCAGCATAACTTATTTCATCTGTAGCTTAATAAACTGTATGGTTTCCTGAGTCGTAGTGGGAGGACCACACCACATATCATCGTGTGACTCCAAGTTTACTTCAATATGATGGTTATTATATCAATATTTGTGCATAAAGCCGTTTCCACCGCCATTTCTCGCTTAATTAATTCTACAGAGGTATTTGCACCCCACTGCATCCACATGTTTCTTTACAATTTATGATCATTTTACATGACTGAAAATGAAAGAAAACTTTTGATTTGACATATTCATCATTCACCACTGTGGCTTCTGAATAGGTCACTGTACATTTATGGAACCTTTAAAACGTTGTAATGTTTTACCACAACCTTACATTTGGTTACCAGCTCTTGCTGCTGGTGACTCTCAGATCCACCTCTACGCAGACGACACCATTTTGTATACATCTGGCCCTTCATTGGACACTGTGTTAACAAACCTCCAAACGAGCTTCAATGCCATACAACACTCCTTCAGTAGCCTCCAACTGCTCTTAAACACTAGTAAAACTAAATGCATGCTTTTCAATCGAACTCTGCTGGCACCCGCCCACCCGACTAGAATCACCACTCTCGACGGGTCTGACCTAGAGTATGTGGACAACTACAAATACCTAGGTGTCTGGTTAGACTGTAAACTCAACTTCCAGACTCACATAAAGAATCTCCAATCCAAAGTTAAATCTAGAATCGGCTTCCTATTTCGCAACCAAGCCTCCTTCACTCATGCTGCCAAACATGCCCTCGTAAAACTGACTATCCTACCGATCCTTGACTTCGGCGATGTCATTTACAAAATAGCCTCCAACACTCTACTCAGCAAATTGGATGTAGTCTATCACAGTGCCATCCGTTTTGTCTCCAAAGCCCCATACACTACCCACCACTGTGACCTGTACGCTCTTGTTGGCTGGTCCTCACTACATGTTCGTCGTCAAACCCACTGGCTCCAGGCCATCTATAAATCACTGCTAGGCAAATCCCCGCCTTATCTTAGCTCATTGGTCACCATAGCAGCACCCACCCGTAGTCTGCGCTCCAGCAGGTATATCTCACTGGTCATTCCCAAAGCCAACACCTCCTTTGGCCGCCATTCCTTCCAGTTCTCTGCTGCCAATGACTGGAACGAATTGCAAAAATCTCTGAAGCTGGAGACTCTTATCTCCCTCAATAACTTTAAGCATCAGTTGTCAGAGCACCTTACCGATCACTGCACCTGTACACAGCCCATCTGAAATTAGCCCACCCAACTACCTCATCCCTATATTGTTATTTATTTTGCACCCCAGTATCTCTATTTGCACATAATCTCTTGCACATCTAGCATTCCAGTGTTAATACTATTGTAATTATTTTGCACTATAGCCTATTTATTGCCATACCTCCATAACTTGCTACATTTGCACACACTGTATATATATTTTCTGTTGTATTTTTGACTTTATGTTTTTTACCCCATATGTAACTCTGTGTTGTTTTTATTGCACTGCTTTGCTTTATCTTGGCCAGGTCGCAGTTGTAAATGAGAACCTGTTCTCAACTGGCTTACCTGGTTAAATAAAGGTGAAATAAAAAAAATAAAAAAATAAACACGTCACTATGGCTTCCATCCCTATATACCTCAGTGCATCCATCCAGGACTAACGTCTCCAAACAGATCTAAAAGGCCTCCCCCACCACTCAGACTTTCAAAGAAATTAAAGTTATCTCTGATACTCTGCTGTGCAGTTTGTTGTATGGACATTGCAGAGGCCCTTTTAAAATATCCACTCTGCTGTCTGGATCTACCAAAGGATCCAGTTACTATTCCCTGTGGACACAGCTGTATGCAACGTCATCTTCTTAGCTTGACTTCCATCCCCCAAAAACCTGTAGATACAGAGTACACAGTCAAGAGGAAGCCACTCCCTGTCCTCTGGTGTAGAGTTCCATGAAACAGAAAGTCATTTTTGACACCCTGTTGCTCAACCTTCAGGTGAAAGCACTAAAATGGCTGACAATCTAGAACTGTTCTGTTGCTCCGTCTGTCTGGATCCATTGAAGGATCCGGTGACTACTGCCTGTGGACACAGCTACTGTATGGGCTGTATTAAAGAAAGCTGGGATCAGGATGATCTGAAAGGGGTCTACACCTGTCCCCACACTCTAAACAATATTGGGTTGTTTGGTTGACCCAAATGTTGGGTTGCAGGCGTTGGGTCACTTAGTTGGGTTGATTTCTTTAAAAACTGCTGGGTTATGGATGCTGGGTGTTGGGTTATTGTTGCTTGGTTATTGAGATATGACCCATCAGGTCAGATCAGAAGACTGTAGGCATAGTTTAGTAGGGGTGTGGCTTTCAGATAGTTATTTTTAGCCACCCATGAGAGTAAATATAATTCCTGTTCATCTGGTCTGTTGCGTAGTTAGCACATGTTAAGGTTGAACATTGACATTTTTGTAGCTTCAATTATGCTTATAGAGTTTCCTAAAAGTCCACGTATGTCTCATTGTTGGGCTATGATACAGTGGTATACCTTATTATAATATGTAATAAATACTCTACATATTATAGAAGAATTTAATAAGGAAACATTGAGTTTACAGTATGTAAATTTGATATGATAAACTGGAATTACATTTAGTCTCATGGGTGGCCAATAAGATCTAGCTGAAAGCCACGCCCATAATAAACCACGCCCATAATAAGCCAAACTGAGCATCGGGGGAGAAGGGCCTCGGTCAGGGAAGTGACCAAGAACCCGATGGTAACTCTGACAGAGCTCCAGAGTTCCTCTGTGGAGATGGGAGAAACTTCCAGAAGGACAACCACCTCTGCAGCACTCCACCAATTAGGCCTTTATGGTAGAGTGGCCAGACGGAAGCCACTCCTCAGTAAAAGACACATGACAGCCCGCTTGGAGTTTGCCAAAAGGATCCTAAAGTACTCTCAGACCATGAGAAAGAAGATTCTCTGGTCTGATGAAACCAAGATTGAACTCTTTGGCCTGAATGCCAAGCGTCACGTCTGTAGAAAACATGGCACCATCCCTATGGTGAAGCATGGTGGTGGCAGCATCAGGCTGTGGGGATGTTTTTCAGAGGCACAGACTGGGAGAATAGCCAGGATCGAGGGAAAAATGAACAGAGCAAAGTACAGAGAGATCCTTGATGAAAACCTGCTTCAGAGCGCTCAGGATCTCAGACTGGGGCGAAGGTTCAACTTCCAACAAGACAACAACCCTAAGCACATAGCCAAGACGCAGGAGTGGCTTCAGGACAAGTCTCTGAATGTCCTTGAGTGGTCCAGCCAGATCCTGGAGTTGAACCCGATCGACCATCTCTGGAGAGACCTGAAAATAGCTGTGCAGCACTGATAGCAACAACAACCACCGCAGAAAAGTTGGCTGTGTTTACAGACAGACAGACGTACAGACAGACAGACAGAGGTTGTTTACTATGACCGGATGAAGGGATACAGTGTTGAAGGCTTCCTTTAGGTCTCCTGGTCTCTTGGGATTTAAACAGTGAATACAGTGAGATAGTCCTAACCATTCAATCAATGTACAGAACAAACAGTCATCATTAACACTATACAGAGTGGAGCCTATGGATATAATATATTATCAAATAATATAATACAATATAATTTTATGAATAGAAAATAATAAATGTTTTGACATGAAAGCACAGCCAGATGATTTGACTTGACAGTGTGTCTCTATACCTCAGTCTCTGAAGACACCCAGCAATGGTTAGGATTATTAGAGAAGCTTTTCCTGCTGAAAGGCAGTTTCATTTCATCTGGTTGCAGAAAACAATTCATTGGATATGTTCATAACCCCGTCCACCTATAAGATGTGGGGGGTTTCTGTCTGACTAAGAAGAGATACAAAGAACTCTGATTGTAAAACGTCTTCTCTTTTTAGTCCTAGATATGGCTAGGGTTAGGGTTACTGCTGAATGTAGTAACTCTAACCCTGACCCTAGGCCTAACAGTAATAACCACACTGTAATGTAAAGTATTACCTCATTCTCAATGATCAGTCAATACATACAGTATTCATTTAAACTACAGTATATTGTATCAATATCAAACCCCCCCCCCGCCCCCATTACAACCACTTATTAATTATTATAGACACTTATAATCAGTGTTATAACACATAAGTGTATTATAAGGCATTATGAAGCTTGTTATAATAATTATAATATGTACTTCATAGGAACTGTTACCCTTTATATATTCTAACAACTCATATTTGTTAGATTTATTCCAAATGAAGGGCCCTAACCTAGAAACTAAAATATTTGTCTCCCTCTCCACGTTGAACGCAGTTCCCTCTCTCTCCCTCTCTCCCTCCCTCTAACCCCTCCCTCTAACCTCACCTATCTGGCAGATCCAGAAAGTCCTCGCCCTCCCAAAAACTCTCTTCTGAGGAAACGAAACTGATCTGAGTCTCTGTGTCGTCTGTCTGTGTGAGAGTGAACAACCGTCCAAATGGCTCAGCACGGAGATCTGCTGGACCAGGACCAGTTCTGTTGTTCTGTCTGTCTGGATCTACTGAAGGAGCCGGTCACCATCCCCTGTGGACACAGTTACTGTAGGCGCTGTATTGAGGGCTGCTGGGATCAGGATGTTCTGAAAGGGGTCTATAGCTGTCCTCAGTGCAGAGAGACCTTCACTCCAAGGCCTAATCTGAGGAAAAATAATATGTTGGCTGAGTTGGTGGAGAAACTGAAGAAGACAGGACTCCAGGCTGCTCCCCCTCCTGCTCTGTGCTATGCTGGACCTGGAGATGTGGCGTGTGATGTCTGCACTGGGACCAGAAAGCAGAAAGCCCTCATGTCCTGTCTGGTGTGTCTGGCCTCTTACTGTGAGACTCACCTCCAACCTCACTATGAATATCCTGCTTTCAAGAAGCACAAGCTGGTCAAAGCCACCACACAACTACAGGAGAAGATCTGCTCTCATCATGACAAACTGCTGGAGGTTTACTGTCGTACCGATCAGCAGTGTATCTGTTATCTGTGTACAATGGATGAACATAAAGGCCATGATACAGTGTCAGCTGCAGCAGAGAGGACTGAGAAACAGGTAAGACCAGAACTATTGAGTGGCGCAGTGGTCTAAGGCACTGCATCGCAGTGCTAACTGTGCCACTAGAGATCCTGGTTCGAATCCAGGCGCTGTCGCAGCCGGCCGCGACCGGTAGACTCATGGGCGGCGCACAATTCGCCCAGCGTCGTCCAGGGTAGTTGAGGGAATGGCCGGCAGGGATATAGCTCAGTTGATAGAGCATGGCGTTTGCAACGCCAGGGTTGTGGGTTTGATTCCCACGGGGGGCCAGTATAAAAAAATATGTATTCACTAACTGTAAGTTGCTCTGGATAAGAGCGTCTGCTAAAAGACAAAAAAAAATAATAATAATAATACTTGTTGGTGACTGTCTGATAAACAAATAATAATTACAGTAGGAACTAAGGCTGTTTGAATATGAGATCATACAAATGAAATCAATCCACGGCAGAACAAATATGAACACAAACCTTGAGTATATTGGATTTGCTCCCAATGTATCACCATTTTCTGAAGTCAAACACTATTATCATTCCGAATGCCCTTTTAGGAGTTCAAAGTTCAGTCTCAACCCCTTGATACATGTACACCTACCATAAACACTAGAATCATTCACATAGCAACATAGAAAATGTCATGTGGTAAAGGGACTTCCTCAAGATTTTAGACCTTCCTCTCTATGGGCCCTATGTCCCATTACTATACTATTGATCTACTGGACAAATAAAGCTTGATAGCTCATTGAAGAGTGATTCTCCACAGAGGCAGCTGGGGATGAGTCAGCAGAAGGTCCAGCAGAGATTCCAGGAGAGAGAGAAGGAGCTGAAGGAGCTCCAACAGGCTGTGGAGTCTCTCAAGGTGAGTATTGTTGACCAGAGGAGACACACCATTTCACTTCTCTCCTCCAGTCAGAGAGAGAGAGAGAGGTAGAGGGGCCCCTATCCAATCCCACTGACCCCACTATTGGGAACAAGCTGTCTGGACCCCTTTCAGAGTATAGACTGCTTAATGTAACCGGCGAGGTGGGGACAGCTGAAGGGGAAGTTTGAGTCTCTCTGTCAGTGATGGGATGTAGGGAAAGCCCAGAGCTAGATTTCCGTGTTGAGAGAGATGGATGATCCCAGCTCTTTCTTTTTGGGGTTGGAAAAACAGAGTGGGGAAACCAAGAAGATCCCTTGTTTTATGTTTGTCTGATGGGCGGGTAACTTCTGTTGTGGGGGAGAGAAGGGAGCCTGATGGGTGGGTAACTTCTGTTGTGGGGAGATGAGGGAGCCTGATGGGTGGGTAACTTCTGTTGTGGGGAGATGAGGGAGCCTGATGGGTGGGTAAGGAGGGACAGGGCACCTCCGCAGCTTCCAGGGGGGTTGCAGTGGGGCTGTGAGTGGCTCAAGATGATTGGGGTGTATCTGGGCTCGGAGAGGTGGGTTAGGAAGAACTTGGAAGGAGTGTCACAAGCGGTGGTGTCGAGGCTGACGAAGTGGAGGTGGCTCATCTCCCAAGTGGCATACAGAGGGGCGGTGCTAATCATCAACAACTTGGTGGCATCCTCTCTATGGCTTAAATTGGCCAGTGATTTCTTTCCGGTCTGGGCATCACTGGCTGAGGGCGGCAGTGCTGTACCTGCCTGTCCAGGAGGGGGGACAAGGCCTGGTGGACCTGGAGAGCAGGGTGGCAGCGTTCTGACTCAGCAGCACAGAGGCTACTGTACCGTACGGAGGTGGGCTGGAGGGAACCAGCATGTGCTCTGTTGAGGAGGGCTGGTGGTTTGGGGCTGGATCAGCAGCTCTTCATTATGCGGCCAGAGAGACTCAATACAGCAGGGGTCTCTGATTTCTATGCTGCAGTACTGAGGGCTGGAGCAGCCTGAGGAGGGGCCACCACCGTTTCCACCACTGCAAGTGACAGCAGAGACTGGGGACTGGCAGGAGAGTCTGGAGGACTTACTGACTTTTAACACTCTGAGC
The DNA here is from genome assembly GCF_964263955.1 of Coregonus lavaretus. Lineage (NCBI taxonomy): Eukaryota > Metazoa > Chordata > Actinopteri > Salmoniformes > Salmonidae > Coregonus > Coregonus lavaretus. The sequence goes on from NW_028160863.1 coordinate 64,804, forward strand.
TTAGTGGGAGTGAAGGGGCATCAGTGGCAGGGGGTTGTGGGGGCTGAGAGCATGGCAGGGTATAGGTGGAGGGTGCTCTATAAGCTCACAGTGCTGGAAAGGTCAGGGGTCCTTAAGTGGAGGGTATTACATGGAGCCCTGGACACCAATAGCTGGTTGGCTCGGGTTGACCTGGGAGTTGGGGAGGGGTGTCCGTTTTCTGCAATGACAGACTGTTCATCATGTTTTTTCTGTGTTGCCAGGGTAATGCCATTACTGTTGACGCCTTAGGGTTGAGTTTGAGTTGTACAAAATGATCAACAGTGTGGAGATGTTTCAGGAGGTATGGGGGCTCAGGGGGGCTGTCTGTACGGCTGGAGAGGAGGGGTTGGATGGACGGTTGGAATGTGGTGCTGGTTGGTGTATTGTACTGTGGTGTTGGGTACTGGATAATGTGATTGTGTGGAGGTTGTGGTGGCACGCAATGTGCTTTTAGGGGTGGGGGTGTTAGTGTAATGAGGATGGCTCATTAAAGTAAGACAAGTCAGTCTCTCTCTCTCTCTCTCTTAACAGCGCTCTGCACAGGCAGCAGTGGAGGACAGTGATAAGATCTTTACCGAGCTGATCCGCTCCATTGAGAGAAGGCGCTCTGAGGTGAAGGAGCTGATCAGAGCCCAAGAGAAGGCTCAAGTGAGTCAAGCTGAAGGACTCCTGGAGCAACTGGAGCAGGAGATAGCTGAGCTGAGGAAGAGAAGCACTGAGCTGGAGCAGCTCTCACACACAGAGGATCACATCCATTTCCTCCAGGTAACTCAACTGCCTTGTTACATGTGATACGAAACTAAAACTCAATGTGAAACTCTCAATCATTTGGTTCTGCTCCCTCTCCCTCTCTCTCTCTCTGTCTCCAGAGTTATCAGTCTCTCTCCAGTACCAGTGTATCTTCAGACTTACCCAGCATCGTTGTCCGTCCTCTTCAGTACTTTGGAGATGTGAGTAAGACTGTGTCTGAACTGAGAGAGAAACTAGAAGACGTCCTTAAAGGAGAATGGACCAAGATCTCCACTACAGGTGTGTTGAAAATAATAAGAACATCAACTTTAGACCATTGAAAGTTCCCTACTAGTCATATACATGTGGAATATGGTATGATGATAACATTCCCTCTCTCTGTGAATGTGTTTGTGTGTCTGTAGTGAATATAGTGGATGTTGTACTGCCTCCAGAGCCCAAGACCAGAGAACAGTTCTTACAATGTGAGTCTCTTTATTCTGAAGTAACTAACAGTCTCTTTTTACTGACACTCCTAACAATCCCTCTAGAAATATATAGCAATAGTAGATCTAATCAAAGACTGGGTATCTATCTGACTCCTCATATTTCTCTGATTTGATCTCTGCTGTGCTCTAATCAAAGACAGGGTAGATACAGTATCTGACTTAACGTATTGTTCTAACTCCCCTCATTGGTCTCTGCTCTGCTCTTCTCACAGATTCCTGTCAGCTCACACTGGACCCAAACACAGCACGCACACTCCTCTCTCTGTCTGAAGGGAACAGAAAGGTGACCTATACAGACCAAGTCCAACCATATCCTGATCATCCAGACAGATTCACTAACTACCGTCAGGTTCTGTGTAGAGAGGGTCTGTCTGGACGCTGTTACTGGGAGGTGGAGTGGAGTGGGGAGTGGGTTTATACAGCAGTCTCATATAAAGACATCAGCAGAACAGAGACAGATGGTGGATTTGGAGATAATGACAAGTCCTGGAGTTTAGTGTGTTATAGTGTTGGTTATTGTTTCATACACAATAATGTTGGGACTAAAGTATCAGGCCCTCAGTCCTCCAGAGTAGGAGTGTACCTGGATCACAAGGCAGGTACTCTGTCCTTCTACAGTGTCTCTGACACAATGACCCTCCTCCACAGAGTCCAGACCACATTCACTCAGCCCCTCTATCCTGGGTTTAATCTCTATGATAGTACTGCTGAGCTGGTTAAACTGTAGTAGGGTCCACATAGATACTAGTCATGCTGGTGTAGTCTATAGCTGAGCTGGTTAAACTGTAGTAGAGTCCACATAGATACTAGTCATGCTGGTGTAGTCTATAGCTGAGCTGGTTAAACTGTAGTAGGGTCCACATAGATACTAGTCATGCTGGTGTAGTCTATAGCTGAGCTGGTTAAACTGTAGTAGGGTCCACATAGATACTAGTCATGCTGGTGTAGTCTATAGCTGAGCTGGTTAAACTGTAGTAGGGTCCACATAAATACTAGTCATGCTGGTGTAGTCAATAGCTATATATTTTTTAAGTGCAATGTTTTAATCTTATACATTTACATTAATCATGATGTATGCTGTTAATGTATGTTGGTTGTCATTCAGAACCATTGAAATGTTTTCTCAATTGGTTCTCTGTCTCAATGTCATTTTCCTCAGTATCATGGAACAGGTAGTGTTACTTACTTGCTAATTGAACTATATGGGCCGGTTTCCCGGACACAGATGAAGCCTAGTCCTAGACTAAAAAGCATGTTCAATGGAGATGTCCGGGAAACCGACCCTAAATTTGATATATTTCATTCTCCCATACTGCTCAGTCAAGCAACATTAAACCTGTCCAGCAGGTGGTGTTATTAACCAAACAATAAAAACAGCAGATATCTTGACTTGCCACTCAGTATATCAGTAATGTTCAGAATTGTACTTTAATATCATTGGAGATTGATCGTCTTTTTAATCCACTACCCAGAGTCAGGAACAGATGAAGTTAGGTCTGCTACTGTTCAGTTATTAAATATGATTCATGGTGATGGGAAATAAAAAATCCATCTAGTAGTAGTTTTCCCCTGCTATTTATTCCAAGGTGTGTCTTTAACTTGTAAATGGATTGTGTTGAAGCTGGCATGTGGTGTGGATGATAGAATAGAGTGAATAGAGGAGAGAAGAGAGGAGGAGAGGAGAACATCATATAGAAGACAGATAAGATAGAGACAATTCATACCCAGGGGAGTTACTGACTCTGGCCCAAATCTCTCCCTGTTCCCTACGTAGTGCACTAGGCTTCTTCTGACCAGATCTAAAGTAGTCTTCTAGATTTTACATGTTTTCTCCCTGTCGTTAGAAAATGACAATATGGTAATGACTTTAGTGGTTTCCTCCCCCTTTGTTTTATTGGTTGTGTGTTATGTGTGTTGTTGTGTTAGGTTTTTCCCCCTGTGTTCCTAATGGAAAATCCATTAACAATGAATCACAAACAAATTATATTCCAGTTGTGTTTAGACAACTTCATGGCTGACATCCCCCAGTTATGTTAAGACCCATTGAACTGGGTCATATTCTAAATGGTCACTTGTATTGATAGTCCATACTGGGCCTAACTGGGGTTAACCATACTTGAGGGTTTCTTTCTGCACACATATTCCCTCATCTCCAGAACTTTACCTGATGTCCTCTCTCTCTCTCTCTCTCTCTCTCTCTCTGCCTCTCTCTCTCTCTCTCTCTCTCTCTCTCTCTCTCTCTCTCTCTCTCTCTCTCCCTCTCTCTCTCTCTCTCTCTCTCTCTCTCTCTCTCTCTCTCTATCTCTCTCTCTCTGCCTCTCTCTCTCTCTCTCTGCCTCTCTCTCTCTCTCTCTGCCTCTCTCTCTCTGCCTCTCTCTCTCTCTGCCTCTCTCTCTCTGCCTCTCTCTCTCTCTCTGCCTCTCTCTCTCTCTCTGCCTCTCTCTCTCTCTCTGCCTCTCTCTCTCTCTCTCCTCTCTCTCTCTCTGCCTCTCTCTCTCTCTCTCTCTCTCTCTCTCTCTGCCTCTCTCTCTCTCTCTCTCTCTCTGCCTCTCTCTCTCTCTCTCTCTCTCTCTCTCTCTCTCTGTCTCTCTCTCTCTCTCTCTCTCTCTCTGCCTCTCTCTCTCTCTCTCTCTCTCTCTCTCTCTCTCTCTCTCAATGCCTCTCTCTCTCGCTCTCTCTCTCTCCCATCAAACTGTATAGAAAGCAGCCAACCTCAATATGGTTCCATTCCTGTAGTTATCAGGACACATGGGGTGTGGAACTATTATCTCCTTTCTAAGTGTGAACTTGTCCACTTCCCTTCATGGATTTAAAAGGAAATGACTGGTATATGTAAACTCCCTATAACCCATGCCAACACCAATCCAATGCTTTTACATTTGAGAGGAGTAGTGAAGGAATGATACACTTCAGGAGGAAGGAGAGATTATTGGGAGACACCCATGGAGTGATGATAGAGGGATGTGAAAGAGGAGAGAGGTAATGGTTGGACTTGACTTATTTATTCTCTCATTAGACTTATTCTGTTTCAATAACATAACTGCATAACACAAAATAAGTACATTTAAGGAAGTATCCATGTATTATAGATTTTATTATCACTTTTGTACTATTTTCACAAGTATGTGGAAGAATTTCACAACTCTTAATACAAAACTCAAAACAGATCATCAAAAAGGCTGTTTTTTCAAAACTTTAAGCACATTTTCAATTGACTAAGTACAACACACAAAGGAAGTATCCTTGTATTATATCTTAATATGTGAAATGCACACTTCCTCCCATAAGTCATTAGTAGTTGATGTAGGGTTTCACCTGGTATACTCGGCAGCTGGGTAAACACCTCCCGAGTATCATTTCTTACTCGGCAGGATCCGTCCACGTTTTCGGAGGGCTCCTGGCAAGCGGGGAGTCGCCGACCCGCGTTCAATGTGCCGGTCCGCTTAGCGAGTGCGTCCCGCAAGCCCCCATGTCTTCTTTTTTTTCATTTTCATATTTTAGAAAAAATATTTTTTCATATTTTTTTTTCTGCTTCAAAGTAGATTAAGTGAAGCTTCACCTCCATTCAGGCAGTTATCACACCCCCCCACCCGGATTCGACCCCACTGGTCATTTAAAGACGTGTTTGGCTACGGGCACGTGGTAAGTTATGCGTTCACCTGGTAGTCGTCTTTTTTTTCATTTTCATATTTATGAAAAAATATATATATATATTTTTTTGGTAGTCATTTAGCAGACACTCTTATCCAGAGCGACTTACAGTTAGTGATGCATATTTTCTTCATATTTTTTATTTTTTTTATATATATTTTTCTAACTTTATAAAAAAAAAAAACGGATAAAAACCTGGTTTTCTAATATGTACGGGTTCATGAGGGTTGCCTAATCACACATGTGACATTTTGGAAGGATGTGACCTTTTTAACCCTTCGAAACAGCACCTATGACCACAATGTAAGGCACTTCCGGTTGTCACAGGAAGCTGTAATTAAACACATATCCTCATTGGGACAAGCTCTTACAGAATCCTGAGTTTCAGGTCAATCCGTGAAAAACTAAACTTTTTACAGAGGGTTGAATGTAGCGTTTTCACTATCTGCTGGTGGATACATCTAAACCATGTTTAGGGTCAATCTTCCCACTTCCGGTTGCTCCAGGAAGCTTAAACTCAACACAGGTAATCCTTATAGTGGCCTGATGGGTTGACAAAGAAGACAGTTTGATATGGCAATATAAACCCACATAAGCATCAAGTTGAAGTTAGGGCAGCAGGCAATGTATTTCTATATCCCCTGTGGAGGCTGGCCACTCTCTCCCCCCTTTCTCCTAGCCTGCTGCACCTCATATGACATTTTGGAAGGATTTAACCTATTTGAAAAAAGTTGAAAGGCAACGTGGATCTACTGTGGTGTAGTTCTTCCCAGCATTGCAACCAAATCAGATTTGTATTACATATTGCCTGGAGTGATTTAAAAAGGAAAGAAAGCTCTAATCTTTACCCAAATGGTCTCAAATTATAGGCCTGATCACCCTGGACCAATGCCTGTTGGTAATTTCAGTAGAACCAAGCAACTCAAGTAGCTATTCAACCTCAAAACTACCTGGTTTTGCTATACATTCAAAACAGCAGTATAATGTGAATTTTTTTTATGGGCATTTAAAAATGACAGAAAATCTTTTCCAAAATGGTCTCAAATGAGCTGTACTCTCAGGCCCATGGGAGAAAGGGTTTTACTAGGCAGGGAGTGTAGAACAAGATGCATGGAGCTCCAGAGGTCACAAGGTCAATGTGGGCCTGCATGGATGTCAGCAGGGCATGAGGGAGAAGGCCCAAGTGAATAGGTGTGTCTGTGTGAGTGTGTGTGTGAGTGATGTATGTTGTTAAGCTATGGAATTAATTGTACAGCATTGGATTGGTGTTGGCATGGGGTAGAGGGAGTTTACATATACCAGTCATTTCCTTTTAAATCCATGAAGGGAAGTGGACAAGTTCACACTTAGAAAGGAGATAATAGTTCCACACCTCATGTGTCCTGATAACTACAGGAATGGAACCATATTGAGGTTGGCTGCTTTCTATACGGTTTGATGGGAGAGAGAGAGAGAGAGAGAGAGAGAGAGAGAGAGAGACAGAGACAGAGACAGAGACAGAGACAGAGACAGAGAGAGAGAGAGAGAGAGAGAGAGAGAGAGAGAGAGAGAGAGAGAGAGAGAGAGAGAGAGAGAGAGAGAGAGAGAGAGAGAGAGAGAGGCAGAGACAGAGAGAGAGAGAGAGAGAGAGAGAGAGAGAGAGAGAGAGAGAGAGAGAGAGAGAGAGAGAGAGGACATCAGGTAAAGTTCTGGAGATGAGGGAATATGTGTGCAGAAAGAAACCCTCCAGTATGGTTAACCCCAGTTAGGCCCAGTATGGACTATCAATACAAGTGACCATTTAGAATATGACCCAGTTCAATGGGTCTTAACATAACTGGGGGATGTCAGCCATGAAGTTGTCTAAACACAACTGGAATATAATTTGTTTGTGATTCATTGTTAATGGATTTTCCATTAGGAACACAGGGGGAAAACCTAACACAACAACACACATAACACACAACCAATAAAAACAAAGGGGGAGGAAACCACTAAAGTCATTACCATATTGTCATTTTCTAACGACAGGGAGAAAACATGTAAAATCTAGAAGACTACTTTAGATCTGGTCAGAAGAAGCCTAGTGCACTACGTAGGGAACAGGGAGAGATTTGGGACAGAGACAGTAACTCCTGTATGGAAATCTTCATTCTAATGACAGTGAGCAAATCTCCACCCTATTCCCTATGTAGTGCACTACTTTAGATCTGATCAGAAGTAGCCTAGTGCACTACGTAGGGAACAGGGTGTCATTTGGGTGTCATACAGCGTTCCTCTCTGAGTTTCCTGAATTCCTATCAGACCTTGTAGTCATAGCAGATCATATTCTAATTTTTGGTGATTTTAATATTCACATGGAGAAGTCCACAGACCCACTCCAAAAGTCCTTCGGAGCCATTATCGACTCAGTGGGTTTTGTCCAACATGTCTCTGGACCTACTCACTGCCACAGTCATACTCTGGACCTAGTTTTGTCCCATGGAATAAATGTTGTAGATCTTAATGTTTTTCCACAAAATCCTGGACTATCGGACCACCATTTTATTACGTTTGCAATCGCAACAAATAATCTGCTCAGACCCCAACCAAGGAGCATCAAAAGTCGTGCTATAAATTCTCAGACAACACAAAAATTCATTGATGCCCTTCCAGACTCCTTCTGCCTACCCAAGGACGTCAGAGGACAAAAATCAGTTAACCACTTAACTGAGGAACTCAATTTAACCTTGCGCAATACCCTAGATGCAGTTGCACCCCTAAAAACGAAAAACATTTGTCATAAGAAACTAGCTCCCTGGTATACAGAAAATACCCGAGCTTTGAAGCAAGCTTCCAGGAAATTGGAACGGAAATGGCGCCACACCAAACTGGAAGTCTTCCGACTAGCTTGGAAAGACAGTACCGTGCAGTACCGAAGAGCCCTCACTGCTGCTCGATCATCCTACTTTTCCAAATTAATCGAAGAAAATAAGAACAATCCAAAATTTCTTTTTGATACTGTTGCAAAGCTAACTAAAAAGCAGCATTCCCCAAGAGAGGATGGTTTTCACTTCAGCAGTGATAAATTCATGAACTTCTTTGAGGAAAAGATCATGACCATTAGAAAGCAAATTACGGACTCCTCTTTGAATCTGCGTATTCCTCCAGGGCTTAGCTGTCCTGGATCTGCACAGCTCTGCGAGGGCCTGGGATCGGGAGAGACACTTAAGTGTTTTAGTACTATATCTCTTGACACAATGATGAAAATAATCATGGCCTCTAAACCTTCAAGCTGCATACTGGATCCTATTCCTACTAAACTGCTGAAGGAGCTGCTTCCTGTGCTTGGCCCTCCTATGTTGAACATAATAAACAGCTCTCTATCCACCGGATGTGTACCAAACTCACTAAAAGTGGCAGTGATAAAGCCTCTCTTGAAAAAGCCAAACCTTGACCCGGAAAATATAAAAAACTATCGGCCTATATCGAATCTTCCATTCCTCTCAAAAATTTTAGAAAAAGCTGTTGCGCAGCAACTCACTGCCTTTCTGAAGACAAACAATGTATACGAAATGCTTCAGTCTGGTTTTAGACCCCATCATAGCACTGAGACTGCACTTGTGAAGGTGGTAAATGACCTTTTAATGGCGTCAGACCGAGGCTCTGCATCTGTCCTCGTGCTACTAGACCTTAGTGCTGCCTTTGACACCATCGATCACCACATTCTTTTGGAGAGACTGGAAACCCAAATTGGTCTACACGGACAAGTTCTGGCCTGGTTTAGATCCTACCTGTCGGAAAGATATCAGTTTGTCTCTGTGAATGGTCTGTCCTCCGACAAATCAACTGTACATTTCGGTGTTCCTCAAGGTTCCGTTTTAGGACCACTATTGTTTTCACTATATATTTTACCTCTTGGGGATGTTATTCGAAAACATAATGTTAACTTTCACTGCTATGCGGATGACACACAGCTGTACATTTCAATGAAGCATGGTGAAGCCCCAAAATTGCCCTCGCTAGAAGCCTGTGTTTCAGACATAAGGAAGTGGATGGCTGAAAACTTTTTACTTTTAAACTCGGACAAAACAGAGATGCTTGTTCTAGGTCCCAAGAAACAAAGAGATCTTCTGTTAAATCTGACAATTCATCTTGATGGTTGTAAAGTCGTCTCAAATAAAACTGTGAAGGACCTAGGCGTTACTCTTGACCCTGATCTCTCTTTTGACGAACATATCAAGACTGTTTCAAGGACAGCTTTTTTCCATCTACGTAACATTGCAAAAATCAGAAATGTTCTGTCCAAAAATGATGCAGAAAAATTAATCCATGCATTTGTTACTTCTAGATTAGACTACTGCAATGCTCTATTTTCCGGCTACCCGGATAAAGCACTAAATAAACTTCAGTTAGTGCTAAATACGGCTGCTAGAATCCTGACTAGAACCAAGAAATTTGATCATATTACTCCAGTGCTAGCTTCCCTACACTGGCTTCCTGTTAAGGCAAGGGCTGATTTCAAGGTTTTACTGTTAACCTATAAAGCGTTACATGGGCTTGCTCCTACCTATCTTTCCGAGTTGGTCCTGCCGTACATACCAATACGTACGCTACGGTCACAAGACGCAGGCCTCCTAATTGTCCCTAGAATTTCTAAGCAAACAGCGGGAGGCAGGGCTTTCTCCTATAGATCTCCATTTTTATGGAACAGTCTGCCAACCCATGTGAGAGACGCAGACTCGGTCTCAACCTTTAAGTCTTTACTGAAGACTTATCTCTTCAGTAGGTCATATGATTGAGTGTAGTCTGGCCCAGGAGTGTGAAGGTGAACGGAAAGGCTGGAGAAACGAACAGCCCTTGCTGTCTCTGCCGGGCCGGTTCCCCTCTCCACTGGGGTTCTCTGCCTCTAACCCTGTTGCAGGGGCTGAGTCACTGGCCTGCTGGTGCTCTTTCATGCCGTCCCTGGGAGGGGTGCGTCACTTGAGTGGGTTGAGTTACTGACGTGATCTTCCTGTCTGGGTTGGCGCCCCCCCCTTGGTTTGTGCTGTGGTGGAGACCTCTGTGGGCTATACTCGGCCTTGTCTCAGGATTGTAAGTTGGTGGTTGGGGATATCCCTCTAGTGGTGCGGGGGCTGTGCTTTGGCGGAGTGGGTGGGGTTATATCCTTCCTGTTTGGCCCTGTCCGGGGGTTTCTTCGGATGGGGCCACAGTGTCTCCGGACCGCTCCTGTCTCAGCCTCCAGTATTTATGCTGCAGTAGTTTATGTGTCGGGGGGCTGGGGTTAGTTGGTTATACCTGGAGTACTTCTCCTGTCTTATCCAGTGTCCTGTGTGAATTTAAGTATGCTCTCTCTAATTCTCTCGTTCTCTCTTTCTCTCTGAGAACCTGAGCCCTAGGACCATACGTCAGGACTACCGGGCATGATGACACCCTGCTGTCCCCAGTCCGCCTGGCCTTGCTGCTATTCCAGTTTCAACTGTTCTGCCTGCGGCTACGAAACCCCTACCTGTCCCAGACCTGCTGTTTTCAACTCTAAATGATCGGCTATGAAAAGCCAACTGAGAGACCTGAGCCCTAGGACCATACGTCGGGACTACCGGCCGTGGTGACTCCTTGCTGTCCCCAGTCCGCCTGGCCTTGCTGCTATTCCAGTTTAAACTGTTCTGCCTGCGGTTATGGAACCCCTACCTGTCCCAGACCTGCTGTTTTAAACTCTAATGATCGGCTATGAAAAGCCAACTGAGATTTATTCCTGATTATTATTTGACCATGCTTGTCACTTATGAACATTTTTGAACATCTTGGCATGGTTCTGTTATAATCTCCACCCGGCACAGCCAGAAGAGGACTGGCCACCCCTCATAGCCTGGTTCCTCTCTAGGTTTCTTCCTAGGTTTTGCCTTTCTAGGGAGTTTTTCCTAGCCACCGTGCTTCTACACCTGCATTACTAGCTGTTTGGGGTTTTAGGCTGGGTTTCTGTACAGCACTTCGAGATATTAGCTGATGTAAGAAGGGCTATATAAAATAAAATTGATTGATTGATTGATTTGGGCCAGAGTCAGTAACTCCCCTGAGTATGAATTGTCTCTCTATCTTATCTGTCTATGCTTGGTTGACCTAGCAACTGGGTCTGTTTTAATGTCCAGACAGCATGTACCCAACAGTGAGGTCAGTGGGATTGGAGAGAGTCCCCTCTCCCTCTCTCTGTCTCCTCCCGAGTATAATTTCTTACTCGGCAGGATCCGTCCACGTTATCGGAGGGCTCCTGGCAAGCGGGGAGTCGCCGACCCGCGTTCAATGTGCCGGTCCGCTTAGCGACTGCGTCCCGCACGCCCCCATGTCTTCTTTTTTTTCATTTTCATATTTTTGAAAAAATAATTTTTCATATTTTTTTTTCTGCTTCAAAGTAGATTAAGTCAGCTTCTCCAACATTCCGTTTTTTTCTCTGCTTCAAAGTAGATTAAGTGAAGCTTCACCTCCATTCAGGCAGTTATCACACCCCCCCACCCGGATTCGACCCCACTGGTCATTTAAAGACGTGTTTGGCTACGGGCACGTGGTAAGTTATGCGTTCACCTGGTAGTCGTCTTTTTTTTCATTTTCATATTTATGAAAAAATATATATATATATATTTTTGGTAGTCATTTAGCAGACACTCTTATCCAGAGCGACTTACAGTTAGTGATGCATATTTTCTTCATATTTTTTATTTTTTTTTATATATATTTTTTTCTAGCTTTATAAAAAAACAAACGGATAAAAATCTGGTTTTCCTATTTGAAAAAAGTTGAAAGGCAACGTGGATCTACTGTGGTGTAGTTCTTCCCAGCATTGCAACCAAATCAGATTTGGATTACATATTGCCTGGAGTGATTTAAAAAGGAAAGAAAGCTCTAATCTTTACCCAAATGGTCTCCAATTATAGGCCTGATCACCCTGGACCAATGCCTGTTGGTAATTTCAGTAGAACCAAGCAACTCAAGTAGCTATTCAACCTCAAAACTACCTGGTTTTGCTATACATTCAAAACAGCAGTATAATGTGAATTTTTTTTATGGGCATTTAAAAATGACAGAAAATCTTTTCCAAAATGGTCTCAAATGAGCTGTACTCTCAGGCCCATGGGAGAAAGGGTTTTACTAGGCAGGGAGTGTAGAACAAGATGCATGGAGCTCCAGAGGTCACAAGGTCAATGTGGGCCTGCATGGATGTCAGCAGGGCATGAGGGAGAAGGCCCAAGTGAATAGGTGTGTCTGTGTGAGTGTGTGTGTGAGTGATGTATGTTGTTAAGCTATGGAATTAATTGTACAGCATTGGATTGGTGTTGGCATGGGGTAGAGGGAGTTTACATATACCAGTCATTTCCTTTTAAATCCATGAAGGGAAGTGGACAAGTTCACACTTAGAAAGGAGATAATAGTTCCACACCTCATGTGTCCTGATAACTACAGGAATGGAACCATATTGAGGTTGGCTGCTTTCTATACGGTTTGATGGGAGAGAGAGAGAGAGAGAGACAGAGACAGAGACAGAGACAGAGACAGAGACAGAGACAGAGACAGAGACAGAGAGAGAGAGAGAGAGAGAGAGAGAGAGAGAGAGAGAGAGAGAGAGAGAGAGAGAGAGAGAGAGAGAGAGAGAGAGAGAGAGAGAGAGAGAGAGAGAGAGGAAATCAGGTAAAGTTCTGGAGATGAGGGAATATGTGTGCAGAAAGAAACCCTCCAGTATGGTTAACCCCAGTTAGGCCCAGTATGGACTATCAATACAAGTGACCATTTAGAATGTGACCCAGTTCAATGGGTCTTAACAGAACTGGGGGATGTCAGCCATGAAGTTGTCTAAACACAACTGGAATATAATTTGTTTGTGATTCATTGTTAATGGATTTTCCATTAGGAACACAGGGGGAAAACCTAACACAACAACACACATAACACACAACCAATAAAAACAAAGGGGGAGGAAACCACTAAAGTCATTACCATATTGTCATTTTCTAACGACAGGGAGAAAACATGTAAAATCTAGAAGACTACTTTAGATCTGGTCAGAAGAAGCCTAGTGCACTACGTAGGGAACAGGGAGAGATTTGGGACAGAGACAGTAACTCCTGTATGGAAATCTTCATTCTAATGACAGTGAGCAAATCTCCACCCTATTCCCTATGTAGTGCACTACTTTAGATCTGATCAGAAGTAGCCTAGTGCACTACGTAGGGAACAGGGTGTCATTTGGGCCAGAGTCAGTAACTCCCCTGGGTATGAATTGTCTCTTTATCTTCTCTGTCTATGCTTGGTTGACCTAGCAACTGGGTCTGTTTTAATGTCCAGACAGCATGTACCCAACAGTGAGGTCAGTGGGATTGGAGAGAGTCCCCTCTCCCTCTCTCTGTCTCCTCCCGAGTATCATTTCTTACTCGGCAGGATCCGTCCACGTTATCGGAGGGCTCCTGGCAAGCGGGGAGTCGCCGACCCGCGTTCAATGTGCCGGTCCGCTTAGCGAGTGCGTCCCGCACGCCCCCATGTCTTCTTTTTTTTCATTTTCATATTTTAGAAAAAATAATTTTTCATATTTTTTTTTCTGCTTCAAAGTAGATTAAGTGAAGCTTCACCTCCATTCAGGCAGTTATCACACCCCCCCACCCGGATTCGACCCCACTGGTCATTTAAAGACGTGTTTGGCTACGGGCACGTGGTAAGTTATGCGTTCACCTGGTAGTCGTCTTTTTTTTCATTTTCATATTTATGAAAAAATATATATATATATTTTTTTGGTAGTCATTTAGCAGACACTCTTATCCAGAGCGACTTACAGTTAGTGATGCATATTTTCTTCATATTTTTTATTTTTTTTATATATTTTTTTCTAACTTTATAAAAAAAAAAACGGATAAAAACCTGGTTTTCTAATATGTACGGGTTCATGAGGGTTGCCTAATCACACATGTGACATTTTGGAAGGATGTGACCTTTTTAACCCTTCGAAACAGCACCTATGACCACAATGTAAGGCACTTCCGGTTGTCACAGGAAGCTGTAATTAAACACATATCCTCATTGGGACAAGCTCTTACAGAATCCTGAGTTTCAGGTCAATCCGTGAAAAACTAAACTTTTTACAGAGGGTTGAATGTAGCGTTTTCACTATCTGCTGGTGGATACATCTAAACCATGTTTAGGGTCAATCTTCCCACTTCCGGTTGCTCCAGGAAGCTTAAACTCAACACAGGTAATCCTTATAGTGGCCTGATGGGTTGACAAAGAAGACAGTTTGATATGGCAATATAAACCCACATAGGCATCAAGTTGAAGTTAGGGCAGCAGGCAATGTATTTCTATATCCCCTGTGGAGGCTGGCCACTCTCTCCCCCCTTTCTCCTAGCCTGCTGCACCTCATATGACATTTTGGAAGGATTTAACCTATTTGAAAAAAGTTGAAAGGCAACGTGGATCTACTGTGGTGTAGTTCTTCCCAGCATTGCAACCAAATCAGATTTGTATTACATATTGCCTGGAGTGATTTAAAAAGGAAAGAAAGCTCTAATCTTTACCCAAATGGTCTCAAATTATAGGCCTGATCACCCTGGACCAATGCCTGTTGGTAATTTCAGTAGAACCAAGCAACTCAAGTAGCTATTCAACCTCAAAACTACCTGGTTTTGCTATACATTCAAAACAGCAGTATAATGTGATTTTTTTTTATGGGCATTTAAAAATGACAGAAAATCTTTTCCAAAATGGTCTCAAATGAGCTGTACTCTCAGGCCCATGGGAGAAAGGGTTTTACTAGGCAGGGAGTGTAGAACAAGATGCATGGAGCTCCAGAGGTCACAAGGTCAATGTGGGCCTGCATGGATGTCAGCAGGGCATGAGGGAGAAGGCCCAAGTGAATAGGTGTGTCTGTGTGAGTGTGTGTGTGAGTGATGTATGTTGTTAAGCTATGGAATTAATTGTACAGCATTGGATTGGTGTTGGCATGGGGTAGAGGGAGTTTACATATACCAGTCATTTCCTTTTAAATCCATGAAGGGAAGTGGACAAGTTCACACTTAGAAAGGAGATAATAGTTCCACACCTCATGTGTCCTGATAACTACAGGAATGGAACCATATTGAGGTTGGCTGCTTTCTATACGGTTTGATGGGAGAGAGAGAGAGAGAGAGAGAGAGAGACAGAGACAGAGACAGAGACAGAGACAGAGACAGAGAGAGAGAGAGAGAGAGAGAGAGAGAGAGAGAGAGAGAGAGGCAGAGACAGAGAGAGAGAGAGAGAGAGAGAGAGAGAGAGAGAGAGAGAGAGAGAGAGAGGACATCAGGTAAAGTTCTGGAGATGAGGGAATATGTGTGCAGAAAGAAACCCTCCAGTATGGTTAACCCCAGTTAGGCCCAGTATGGACTATCAATACAAGTGACCATTTAGAATATGACCCAGTTCAATGGGTCTTAACATAACTGGGGGATGTCAGCCATGAAGTTGTCTAAACACAACTGGAATATAATTTGTTTGTGATTCATTGTTAATGGATTTTCCATTAGGAACACAGGGGGAAAACCTAACACAACAACACACATAACACACAACCAATAAAAACAAAGGGGGAGGAAACCACTAAAGTCATTACCATATTGTCATTTTCTAACGACAGGGAGAAAACATGTAAAATCTAGAAGACTACTTTAGATCTGGTCAGAAGAAGCCTAGTGCACTACGTAGGGAACAGGGAGAGATTTGGGACAGAGACAGTAACTCCTGTATGGAAATCTTCATTCTAATGACAGTGAGCAAATCTCCACCCTATTCCCTATGTAGTGCACTACTTTAGATCTGATCAGAAGTAGCCTAGTGCACTACGTAGGGAACAGGGTGTCATTTGGGCCAGAGTCAGTAACTCCCCTGGGTATGAATTGTCTCTTTATCTTCTCTGTCTATGCTTGGTTGACCTAGCAACTGGGTCTGTTTTAATGTCCAGACAGCATGTACCCAACAGTGAGGTCAGTGGGATTGGAGAGAGTCCCCTCTCCCTCTCTCTGTCTCCTCCCGAGTATCATTTCTTACTCGGCAGGATCCGTCCACGTTATCGGAGGGCTCCTGGCAAGCGGGGAGTCGCCGACCCGCGTTCAATGTGCCGGTCCGCTTAGCGAGTGCGTCCCGCACGCCCCCATGTCTTCTTTTTTTTCATTTTCATATTTTTGAAAAAATAATTTTTCATATTTTTTTTTCTGCTTCAAAGTAGATTAAGTGAAGCTTCACCTCCATTCAGGCAGTTATCACACCCCCCCAACCGGATTCGACCCCACTGGTCATTTAAAGACGTGTTTGGCTACGGGCACGTGGTAAGTTATGCGTTCACCTGGTAGTCGTCTTTTTTTTCATTTTCATATTTATGAAAAAATATATATATATATTTTTTTGGTAGTCATTTAGCAGACACTCTTATCCAGAGCGACTTACAGTTAGTGATGCATATTTTCTTCATATTTTTTATTTTTTTTATATATTTTTTTCTAACTTTATAAAAAAAAAAACGGATAAAAACCTGGTTTTCTAATATGTACGGGTTCATGAGGGTTGCCTAATCACACATGTGACATTTTGGAAGGATGTGACCTTTTTAACCCTTCGAAACAGCACCTATGACCACAATGTAAGGCACTTCCGGTTGTCACAGGAAGCTGTAATTAAACACATATCCTCATTGGGACAAGCTCTTACAGAATCCTGAGTTTCAGGTCAATCCGTGAAAAACTAAACTTTTTACAGAGGGTTGAATGTAGCGTTTTCACTATCTGCTGGTGGATACATCTAAACCATGTTTAGGGTCAATCTTCCCACTTCCGGTTGCTCCAGGAAGCTTAAACTCAACACAGGTAATCCTTATAGTGGCCTGATGGGTTGACAAAGAAGACAGTTTGATATGGCAATATAAACCCACATAGGCATCAAGTTGAAGTTAGGGCAGCAGGCAATGTATTTCTATATCCCCTGTGGAGGCTGGCCACTCTCTCCCCCCTTTCTCCTAGCCTGCTGCACCTCATATGACATTTTGGAAGGATTTAACCTATTTGAAAAAAGTTGAAAGGCAACGTGGATCTACTGTGGTGTAGTTCTTCCCAGCATTGCAACCAAATCAGATTTGTATTACATATTGCCTGGAGTGATTTAAAAAGGAAAGAAAGCTCTAATCTTTACCCAAATGGTCTCAAATTATAGGCCTGATCACCCTGGACCAATGCCTGTTGGTAATTTCAGTAGAACCAAGCAACTCAAGTAGCTATTCAACCTCAAAACTACCTGGTTTTGCTATACATTCAAAACAGCAGTATAATGTGAATTTTTTTTATGGGCATTTAAAAATGACAGAAAATCTTTTCCAAAATGGTCTCAAATGAGCTGTACTCTCAGGCCCATGGGAGAAAGGGTTTTACTAGGCAGGGAGTGTAGAACAAGATGCATGGAGCTCCAGAGGTCACAAGGTCAATGTGGGCCTGCATGGATGTCAGCAGGGCATGAGGGAGAAGGCCCAAGTGAATAGGTGTGTCTGTGTGAGTGTGTGTGTGAGTGATGTATGTTGTTAAGCTATGGAATTAATTGTACAGCATTGGATTGGTGTTGGCATGGGGTAGAGGGAGTTTACATATACCAGTCATTTCCTTTTAAATCCATGAAGGGAAGTGGACAAGTTCACACTTAGAAAGGAGATAATAGTTCCACACCTCATGTGTCCTGATAACTACAGGAATGGAACCATATTGAGGTTGGCTGCTTTCTATACGGTTTGATGGGAGAGAGAGAGAGAGAGAGAGAGAGAGACAGAGACAGAGACAGAGACAGAGACAGAGACAGAGAGAGAGAGAGAGAGAGAGAGAGAGAGAGAGAGAGAGAGAGAGAGAGAGAGAGAGAGAGGCAGAGACAGAGAGAGAGAGAGAGAGAGAGAGAGAGAGAGAGAGAGAGAGAGAGAGAGAGAGAGAGAGAGAGGACATCAGGTAAAGTTCTGGAGATGAGGGAATATGTGTGCAGAAAGAAACCCTCCAGTATGGTTAACCCCAGTTAGGCCCAGTATGGACTATCAATACAAGTGACCATTTAGAATATGACCCAGTTCAATGGGTCTTAACATAACTGGGGGATGTCAGCCATGAAGTTGTCTAAACACAACTGGAATATAATTTGTTTGTGATTCATTGTTAATGGATTTTCCATTAGGAACACAGGGGGAAAACCTAACACAACAACACACATAACACACAACCAATAAAAACAAAGGGGGAGGAAACCACTAAAGTCATTACCATATTGTCATTTTCTAACGACAGGGAGAAAACATGTAAAATCTAGAAGACTACTTTAGATCTGGTCAGAAGAAGCCTAGTGCACTACGTAGGGAACAGGGAGAGATTTGGGACAGAGACAGTAACTCCGGTATGGAAATCTTCATTCTAATGACAGTGAGCAAATCTCCACCCTATTCCCTATGTAGTGCACTACTTTAGATCTGATCAGAAGTAGCCTAGTGCACTACGTAGGGAACAGGGTGTCATTTGGGCCAGAGTCAGTAACTCCCCTGAGTATGAATTGTCTCTCTATCTTATCTGTCTATGCTTGGTTGACCTAGCAACTGGGTCTGTTTTAATGTCCAGACAGCATGTACCCAACAGTGAGGTCAGTGGGATTGGAGAGAGTCCCCTCTCCCTCTCTCTGTCTCCTCCCGAGTATAATTTCTTACTCGGCAGGATCCGTCCACGTTATCAGAGGGCTCCTGGCAAGCGGGGAGTCGCCGACCCCCCATGTCTTCTTTTTTTTTCATTTTCATATTTTTGAAAAAATAATTTTCATATTTTTTTTTCTGCTTCAAAGTAGATTAAGTCAGCTTCTCCAACATTCCGGTTTTTTCTCTGCTTCAAAGTAGATTAAGTGAAGCTTCACCTCCATTCAGGCAGTTATCACACCCCCCCACCCGGATTCGACCACACTGGTCATTTAAAGACGTGTTTGGCTACGGGCACGTGGTAAGTTATGCGTTCACCTGGTGTAGTCGTCTTTTTTTTCATTTTCATATTTATGAAAAAATATATATATATATATTTTTGGTAGTCATTTAGCAGACACTCTTATCCAGAGCGACTTACAGTTAGTGATGCATATTTTCTTCATATTTTTTATTTTTTTTTATATATATTTTTTTCTAGCTTTATAAAAAAACAAACGGATAAAAACCTGGTTTTCCTATTTGAAAAAAGTTGAAAGGCAACGTGGATCTACTGTGGTGTAGTTCTTCCCAGCATTGCAACCAAATCAGATTTGTATTACATATTGCCTGGAGTGATTTAAAAAGGAGAAGAAAGCTCTAATCTTTACCCAAATGGTCTCAAATTATAGGCCTGATCACCCTGGACCAATGCCTGTTGGTAATTTCAGTAGAACCAAGCAACTCAAGTAGCTATTCAACCTCAAAACTAACCTGGTTTTGCTATACATTCAAAACAGCAGTATAATGTGAATTTTTTTTTATGGGGCATTTAAAAATGACAGAAAAATCTTTTCCAAAATGGTCTCAATGAGCTGTACTCTCAGGCCCATGGTGAGAAAGGGTTTTTACTAGGCAGGGAGTGTTGTAGACAAGATGCATGGAGCTCCAGAGGTCACAAGGTCAATGTGGGCCTGCATGGATGTCAGCAGGGCATGAGGGAGAAGGCCCAAGTGAATAGGTGTGTCTGTGTGAGTGTGTGTGTGAGTGATGTATGTTGTTAAGCTATGGAATTAATTGTACAGCATTGGATTGGTAGTTGGCATGGGGTAGAGGGAGTTTACATATACCAGTCATTTCCTTTTAAATCATTGAAGGGAATGTGGACAAGTTCACACTTAGAAAGGAGATAATAGTTCCACACACTCATGTGTCCTGATAACTACAGGAATGGAACCATATTGAGGTTGGCTGCTTTCTATACGGTTTGATGGGAGAGAGAGAGAGAGAGAGACAGAGACAGAGACAGAGACAGAGACGAGACAGAGACAGAGACTGAGAGAGAGAGAGAAGAGAGAGAGAGAGTGAGATGAGAGAGAGAGAGAGAGAGAGTAGTGAGAGAGAGAGAGAGAGAGAGAGAGAGAAGTGGACATCAGGTAAAGTTCTGGAGATTGAGGGAATATGTGTGCAGAAAGAAAACCCTCCAGTATGGTTAACCCCAGTTAGGCCCAGTAATGGACTAATTCAATACAAGTGACCATTTAGAATGTGACCCCAGTTCAATGGGTCTTAACAGAACTGGGGGATGTCAGCCATGAAGTTGTCTAAACACAACTGGAATATAATTTTGGTTTGTGATTCATTGTTAATGGATTTTCCATTAGGAACACAGGGGGAAAACCTAACACAACAACACACATAACAACAAACCAATAAAAACAAAGGGGGAGGAAACCACTAAGTCATTCACCATATTGTCATTTTCTAACGACAGGAGAGAAAAACATGTAAAATCTAGAAGACTACTTTAGATCTGGTCAGAAGAAGCCTAGTGCACTACGTAGGGAACAGGGAGAGATTTGGGACAGAAGACAGTAACTCCTGTAGGAAATCTTCATTCTAATGACAGTGAGCAAATCTCCACCCTATTCCCTATGTAGTGCACTACTTTAGATCTGATCAGAAGTAGCCTAGTGCACTACGTAGGGAACAGGGGTGTCATTTGGGCCAGAGGATCAGTAACTCCCCTGGGTATGAATTGTCTCTCTATCTTATCTGTCTATTGCTTGGTTGTACCCTAGCAACTGGGTCTGTTTTAATGTCCAGACAGCATGTACCCACAGTGAGGTCAAGTGGGATTGGAGAGAGTCCCCTCTCCCTCTCTCTGTCTCCTCCCGAGTATCATTTCTTACTCGGCAGGATCCGTCCCACGTTTTCGGAGGGCTCCTGGCAAGCGGGGAGTCGCCGACCCGCGTTCAATGTGCCGGTCCGTCTTAGCGAGTGTGTCCCGCACTTGCCCCCATGTCTTCTTTTTTTTTCATTTTCATATTTTTGAAAAAATAATTTTTCATATTTTTTTTTCTGCTTCAAAGTAGATTAAGTCAGCTTCTCCAACATTACGGTTTTTTTTCTCTGCTTCAAAGTAGATTAGTGAAAGCTTCACCTCCATTCAGGGCAGTTATCACACCCCCCACACCCGGAGTTCGACCCCACTGGTCATTTAAAGACGTGTTTGGCTACGGGCACGTGGTAAGTTATGCGTTCACCTGGTAGTCGTCTTTTTTTTCATTTTCATATTTATGAAAAAAAATATTTTTTATTTTTTTGGTAGTCATTTAGCAGACACTCTTATCCAGAGCGACTTACAGTTAGTGATGCATATTTTCTTCATATATATATATATTTTTTATATATATTTTTTTCTAGCTTTATAAAAAAACAAACGGATAAAAACCTGGTTTTCCTATTTGAAAAAAGTTGAAAGGCAACGTGGATCTACTGTGGTGTAGTTCTTCCCAGCATTGCAACCAAATCAGATTTGTATTACATATTGCCTGGAGTGATTTAAAAAGGAAAGAAAGCTCTAATCTTTACCCAAATGGTCTCAAATTATAGGCCTGATCACCCTGGACCAATGCCTGTTGGTAATTTCAGTAGAACCAAGCAACTCAAGTAGCTATTCAACCTCAAAACTACCTGGTTTTGCTATACATTCAAAACAGCAGTATAATGTGAATTTTTTTTATGGGCATTTAAAAATGACAGAAAATCTTTTCCAAAATGGTCTCAAATGAGCTGTACTCTCAGGCCCATGGGAGAAAGGGTTTTACTAGGCAGGGAGTGTAGAACAAGATGCATGGAGCTCCAGAGGTCACAAGGTCAATGTGGGCCTGCATGGATGTCAGCAGGGCATGAGGGAGAAGGCCCAAGTGAATAGGTGTGTCTGTGTGAGTGTGTGTGTGAGTGATGTATGTTGTTAAGCTATGGAATTAATTGTACAGCATTGGATTGGTGTTGGCATGGGGTAGAGGGAGTTTACATATACCAGTCATTTCCTTTTAAATCCATGAAGGGAAGTGGACAAGTTCACACTTAGAAAGGAGATAATAGTTCCACACCTCATGTGTCCTGATAACTACAGGAATGGAACCATATTGAGGTTGGCTGCTTTCTATACGGTTTGATGGGAGAGAGAGAGAGAGAGACAGAGACAGAGACAGAGACAGAGACAGAGACAGAGAGGCAGAGAGACAGAGAGACAGAGAGACAGAGAGACAGAGAGAGAGAGAGAGAGAGAGAGAGAGAGAGAGAGAGAGAGAGAGAGAGAGAGAGAGAGAGAGAGAGAGAGAGAGAGAGAGAGAGGACATCAGGTAAAGTTCTGGAGATGAGGGAATATGTGTGCAGAAAGAAACCCTCCAGTATGGTTAACCCCAGTTAGGCCCAGTATGGACTATCAATACAAGTGACCATTTAGAATGTGACCCAGTTCAATGGGTCTTAACAGAACTGGGGGATGTCAGCCATGAAGTTGTCTAAACACAACTGGAATATAATTTGTTTGTGATTCATTGTTAATGGATTTTCCATTAGGAACACAGGGGGAAAACCTAACACAACAACACACATAACACACAACCAATAAAAACAAAGGGGGAGGAAACCACTAAAGTCATTACCATATTGTCATTTTCTAACGACAGGGAGAAAACGTAAAATCTAGAAGACTACTTTAGATCTGGTCAGAAGAAGCCTAGTGCACTACGTAGGGAACAGGGAGAGATTTGGGACAGAGACAGTAACTCCTGTATGGAAATCTTCATTCTAATGACAGTGAGCAAATCTCCACCCTATTCCCTATGTAGTGCACTACTTTAGATCTGATCAGAAGTAGCCTAGTGCACTACGTAGGGAACAGGGTGTCATTTGTAAGTCGCTCTGGATAAGAGCGTCTGCTAAATGACTTAAATGTAAATGTAAATGTAATTTGGGCCAGAGTCAGTAACTCCCCTGGGTATGAATTGTCTCTCTATCTTATCTGTCTTCTATATTATGTTCTCCTCTCCTCCTCTCTTCTCTCCTCTATTCACTCTATTCTATCATCCACACCACATGCCAGCTTCAACACAATCCATTTACAAGTTAAAGACACACCTTGGAATAAATAGCAAAGGAAAACTACTACTAGATGGATTTTTTATTTCCCATCACCATGAATCATATTTAATAACTGAACAGTAGCAGACCTAACTTCATCTGTTCCTGACTCTAGATAGTGGATTAAAAAGACCATCAATCTCCAATGATATTAAAGTACAATTCTGAACATTAATGATATACTGAGTGGCAAGTCAAGATAGCTGATGTTTTTATTGTTTGGTTAATTTCACCACCTGCTGGACAGGTTTAATGTTGCTTGACTGAGCAGTACGGGAAAATAAAAGATGCCAAATTTAGGGCCGGTGTCCCGGACATATCCATTGAACATGCTTTTTAGTCTAGGACTAGGCTTCATCTGTGTCCGGGAAACCGGCCCATATAGTTCAATTAGCAAGTAAGTAACACTACCTGTTCCATGATACTGAGGAAAATTACATTGAGACAGAGAACCAATTGAGAAAACATTTCAACGGTTCTGAATGACAACCAACATACATTAACAGCATACATCATGATTAATGTAAATGTATAAGATTAAAACATTGCACTTACAAATAATATGAATGCATTGAATTGTAATTCATAACATCTTCTGAAGATCAAATCAATCAAATCATTGTACATAAAAACAGAGCAGAATGAATCATCACATCTGGGGACCATCACCACCAGCATGACTAGTATCTATGTGGACCCTACTACAGTTTAACCAGCTCAGCTATAGACTACACCAGCATGACTAGTATCTATGTGGACCCTACTACAGTTTAACCAGCTCAGCTATAGACTACACCAGCATGACTAGTATCTATGTGGACCCTACTACAGTTTAACCAGCTCAGCTATAGACTACACCAGCATGACTAGTATCTATGTGGACCCTACTACAGTTTAACCAGCTCAGCTATAGACTACACCAGCATGACTAGTATCTATGTGGACCCTACTACAGTTTAACCACCTCAGCTATAGACTACACCAGCATGACTAGTATCTATGTGGACCCTACTACAGTTTAACCAGCTCAGCTATAGACTACACCAGCATGACTAGTATCTATGTGGACCCTACTACAGTTTAACCAGCTCAGCTATAGACTACACCAGCATGACTAGTATCTATGTGGACCCTACTACAGTTTAACCAGCTCAACTATAGACTACACCAGCATGACTAGTATCTATGTGGACCCTACTACAGTTTAACCAGCTCAGCTATAGACTACACCAGCATGACTAGTATCTATGTGGACCCTACTACAGTTTAACCAGCTCAGCTATAGACTACACCAGCATGACTAGTATCTATGTGGACCCTACTACAGTTTAACCAGCTCAGCTATAGACTACACCAGCATGACTAGTATCTATGTGGACCCTACTACAGTTTAACCAGCTCAGCAGTACCATTGAGAGAAACCCCAGGATAGAGGGGCTGAGTGAATGTGGTCTGGACTCTGTGGAGGAGGGTCATTGTGTCAGAGACACTGTAGAAGGACAGAGTACCTGCCTTGTGATCCAGGTACACTCCTACTCTGGAGGACTGAGGGCCTGATATTTTAGTCCTAACATTATTGTGTCTGAACCAATAACCACCACTATAGTAGTGTAAACTCCAGGACTTGTCATTGAGTCCAAATCCACCATCTGTCCCTGTTCTGCTGATGTCTTTATATGAGACTGCTGTAACACACAACCCACTCCACTCCACCTCCCAGTAACAGCATCCAGACAGACCCTCTCTACACAGAACCTGGTAGTGGTTTGTGAATCTGTCTGGATGAACAGGATATGGTTGTTCTTGGCCTGTATAGGTCA
Source organism: Coregonus lavaretus (assembly GCF_964263955.1). Taxonomy (NCBI): domain Eukaryota; kingdom Metazoa; phylum Chordata; class Actinopteri; order Salmoniformes; family Salmonidae; genus Coregonus; species Coregonus lavaretus. The sequence goes on from NW_028160863.1 coordinate 89,613, forward strand.
CCTTTCTGTTCCCTTCAGACAGAGAGAGGCGTGTGCATGCTGTGTTTGGGTCCAGTGTGAGCTGACAGGAATCTGGGAGAAGAGCAGAGCAGAGACCAATGAGGGGAGTTAGAACAATAAGTGAAGTCAGATACTGTATCTACCCTGTCTTTGATTAGAGCACAGCAGAGATCAAATCAGAGAAATATGAGGAGTCAGATAGATACCCAGTCTTTGATTAGATCTACTATTGCTATATATTTCTAGAGGGATTGTTAGGAGTGTCAGTAAAAAGATACTGTTAGTTACTTCAGAATAAAGAGACTCACATTGTAAGAACTGTTCTCTGGTCTTGGGCTCTGGAGGCAGTACAACCTCCACTATATTCACTACAGACACACAAACACATTCACAGAGAGAGGGGATGTTATCATCATACCATATTCCACATGAATATGACTAGTAGGGAACTTTCAATGGTCTAAAGTTGATGTTCTTATTATTTTCAACACACCTGTAGTGGAGATCTTGGTCCATTCTCCTTTAAGGATGTCTTCTAGTTTCTTTCTCAGTTCAGACACAGTCTTACTCACATCTCCAAAGTACTGAAGAGGACGGACAACGATGCTGGGTAAGTCTGAAGATACACTGGTACCGGAGAGTGACTGATAACTCTGGGGGGAGAGAGAGAGAGAGAACAGAACCAAATGATTGAGAGTTTCACATTGAGTTTTAGTTTCATATCACATTTTTTGTATCAAGGCAGTTGAGTTACCTGGAGGAAATGGATGTGATCCTCTGTGTGTGAGAGCTGCTCCAGCTCAGTGCTTCTCTTCCTCAGCTCAGCTATCTCCTGCTCCAGTTGCTCCAGGAGTCCTTCAGCTTGACTCACTTGAGCCTTCTCTTGGGCTCTGATCAGCTCCTTCACCTCAGAGCGCCTTCTCTCAATGGAGCGGATCAGCTCGGTAAAGATCTTATCACTGTCCTTCACTGCTGCCTGTGCAGAGCGCTGTTAAGAGAGAGAGAGAGACTGACTTGTCTTACTTTAATGAGCCATCCTCATTACACTAACACCCCCACCCCTAAAAACACATTGCGTGACACCACAACCTCCACACAATCACATTATCCAGTACCCAACACCACAGTACAATACACCAACCAGCAGCACATTCCAACCGTCCATCCAACCCCTCCTCTCCAGCCGTACAGACAGCCCCCCTGAGCCCCCATACCTCCTGAAACATCTCCACACTGTTGATCATTTTGTACAACTCAAACTCAACCCTAAGGCGTCAACAGTAATGGCATTACCCTGGCAACACAGAAAAAACATGATGAACAGTCTGTCATTGCAGAAAACGGACACCCCTCCCCAACTCCCAGGTCAACCCGAGCCAACCAGCTATTGGTGTCCAGGGCTCCATGTAATACCCTCCACTGGACGACCCCTGACCTTTCCAGCACTGGGAGCTTATAGAGCCCCTCCACCTATACCCGGCCATGCTCTCAGCCCCCACAACCACCTGCCACTGATGCCCCTTCACTCCCACTAAGCTCAGAGTGTTAAAAGTCAGTAAGTCCTCTGGACTCTCCTGCCAGTCCCCAGTCTCTGCTGTCACTTGCAGTGGTGGAAACGGTGGTGGCCCCTCCTCAGGCTGCTCCAGCCCTCAGTACTGCAGCATAGAAATCTGAGACCACTGCTGTATTGAGTCTCTCCTGCCGCATGATGAAGATCTGCTGATCCAGCCCCAATCCACCAGCCATCCTCAACAGAGCACATGCTGGTTCCCTCCAGCCCACCTCCGTACGGTACAGTAGCCTCTGTGCTGCTGAGTCAGAACGCTGCCACCCTGACCAGAAAAAATTCACTAACTTGCGCTGCAGGTCCACAAGCAGACCACCGGGGGCGTTGAGAATGGCCAATTTAAGCCATAGAGAGGATGCCTTGGGAGATGAACCACCTCCACTTCGTCAGCCTCGACACCACCGCTTGTGACACTCCTTCCCATTTCTTCCGAACCCCACCCCTCCGAGCCCAGATACACCCCAAGCATCTTGAGCCACTCACAGCCCCACTGCAACCCCCCTGGAAGCTGCGGAGGAGCCCTGTCCCTCCTTACCCACCCATCAGGTTCCCTCATCTCCCCACAACAGAAGTTACCCACCCATCAGGCTCCCTCATCTCCCCACAACAGAAGTTACCCACCAATCAGGCTCCCTCATCTCCCCACAACAGAAGTTACCCACCCATCAGGCTCCCTCATCTCCCCACAACAGAAGTTAGCCACCCATCAGGCTCCCTCATCTCCCCCACAACAGAAGTTACCCACCCATCAGGCTCCCTCATCTCCCCACAACAGAAGTTACCCACCCATCAGGCTCCCTCATCTCCCCACAACAGAAGTTACCCACCCATCAGGCTCCCTCATCTCCCCACAAGAGAAGTTACCCACCCATCAGGCTCCCTCATCTCCCCACAACAGAAGTTACCCACCCATCAGGCTCCCTCATCTCCCCAACAACAGAAGTTACCCACCCATCAGGCTCCCTCATCTCCCCACAACAGAAGTTACACGCCCATCAGACCAACGTAAACAATGGATTTTCTTGGTTTCCCCACTCTGTTTCTCCAACCCAAAAGAGCTGGGAGCATCCATCTCCCTCAACATGGAAAAACTAGCTCTTACAAGTGATCCTTTTGCTTTCTCTGAAATGAAAGCCACTAGGTCCCTGCGTAGTTCAGATAGATTATCTTGTAGCCCCACCCTACCTTGCCCCACCAGCTCAGCCTCCACCTCACTTATGAACCGCTCAAGCTCCCCCAGTACTCTCCTGGCCTCTGAAGAGGAAAAATATGTATACTGCTGACTGAAAACCTGAATCTGGGCTTTCCCTACGTCCCACCACTGACTGTGAGACTCAAACTCCCCCTTCTGCTGTCCCCACCTCTCCCAAAAGCCTTGGAAGTTTGAGCAAAAAGTGGCATCTTGGAAGAGCTTTACATGGAATTTCCAATAGGATACCTGCCTGGGCCCTGTTGAAACAGAGAACTGAGCCCTGTACTAGGTGCAGACACATTTTGGAAAGCAAAGACAAGGAAATTGATTTTGGCGCTAACCACATAACAACCTACCCTTACACACCTCTTTTGACATTTTAATGTTTTTGTTTGACTTATTCCCCCAGTCTCTGCTGCCGTTCATGTTAAGGAAGTCTAACCGTGAAATCTCCATAAGAGGTGGGAGGGAAATCACCACAATCAGAAACCAGTAGAGAAGCCCATAAAGCCGCCATGCCAGAAAAAACATCAATTTAAGCAGATTCTGAAGACATGCCCTTAAGAACCCATGACCCATTTTCTCAGCCTATACCGCTTCCTGGGTGAGAGGACACTAAACCCCTCATTCTTCATCACGTGTTGTACTGACCTTACAAACCTTCCAGGATCAATCAAATAAGACTCCAGCAGAATCTTCTTTTCCCCTTTAGTCTCCATCAGGAACCTAGAAAGTTCTCTCACCGTATATACTGGGCACTCAGCCTGACTGGCTGACAGCTAAGGACCCAATGAGCCGTCTGAAAACGAGACGCCTGGTCCTCCGCTCCCGCAGACTCACCTCCCCCCTCTTCCTCCTCCTCCCCAGTCTCTGCCCCCCTGCACTTCCCCCCTGATCAGAGCCTCTTCCCCAATGACAGGCAATATTTCCTGGGATGAGCCCACCAAGCCTTCGCCCACCGGAGTCTCTGTTACTACAGAAACCTGCCTCAGCTCATGTAGCCCAGCTGCAACCCTCCACACCACCGCTTTCTCCACGGCCTGCGCACCACCACTTGGCCATGCACTACTACCGTGTAGCTCAGTTGGTAGAGCATGGCGCTTGCAACGCCAGGGTTGTGGGTTCGTTTTCCATGGGGGGACAGTATGAAAATGTATGCACTCAATAACTTTAAGTCGCTCTGGATAAGAGCATCTGCTAAATGACTAAAATGTAAAACATTTACTCTCCTCCCTCCTGGTACCCCTGCCATTTTTTTTGCAATTCTGAGTCATCACTACTTTAGTAAGGAAAAACACTTTATTCAGTACTACTGCAGTAGCTTAATAATTCCAATAGATGGCAGCATAAGACCATGAATGACATTTCAGAAGATTAGTTTAGTTCTCTCCCTGGATACACCACCACTCCACCTCACAGGAAAACTCCTCCTGCCTGAGCTTTTTACTGTCCCTTTCCACACTGCTAACGCAAGAGGAAGGACTGAAAAAGCATTTAACACATTACTGTGAAGTAATATAATGTTGATTCATGTTTATTATTACCTGTTTTTATGGTCATGTTTTGAAATTATACTTCATTACTATAATGATTATCAATATGCCTGAACATTAATTCAGTCACCTCTGGTCGACAAAAACTTATTTTCCTAGTACATTAATTGTCAAATTCATCAACCAGCATCGAGCACTCAGCCTTCTCACGCAAGCGAGGGGCATGTTGAGGTAAATATGCTAACCGCGACGGTTGCATTATGTAATTTATTGGTGGGCTGGAAGATGCAGTGTTTTTTATTTTCTATTCAGAGGCTATTTACTCCCAATATGAGATAATTTTATATAGAAGGTTTTTATAATGCATGTTTACTAGGATTGAGGTTAGCGCATCTGAGTAGGGATTATTTGGGTTCAATACCTGTCCTACCTATCAATCATATTGCTGCTTGTAGCCTATAACTGATGATCCCCACACTAGAAACACCAAAAACTATCTGTGCTAGCAAACCCTGTGTTCCACCCATCCCCTGTGTAACCTTGAAGTTTGTTAAGAAACAAACACTTGTCTATGAAAACAGACATGTTTAACGGATTCCGCTTGGCACCCATCCGAGAACACACGAAAACCACTTGCAAATTTACCAAAACTAACCAACTACTTGCGGTCTGTTCGGAAGCAATAAACGGAGGCAGATTAGCCACCACAACTCTTGTCGAAAGAGGCGACATCTGCACCAACACACCCCTCACAAAAAAACCCACTCACAACAAGACAAACCTTTTTCATAAACACAACCACCGCCTTGTTCATTTTGGATTTAGAGTGCAGATGTTCCGCTCCAACCTGTTCGCCGACCATGAGCAAAACTTCCTCCACACCTTTCTCCGGAACGCACCCGAAGCGACAGCGTTTCTTCTCCACTCGGTTGAGGCCATCACGCCGCCCTAACAAACTACCCCTACTCCCCCCTCAACTCTAAACGATAAACAGTGGAAACCAATAAACAAACCCTCCACCATCAGAAAATAAATTCAGAAAATACGCAAGAACCAAAAGAAAAAAGAATAGTAGCCCTCCTCACGAACCACAAATCTCTCACACAACCAACTTCTTCTTCTATGATAAAATGGCGTTCCACAAACCAACATTAAAGGTGCATGCCGCCACCTACTGTGCTGGAGTGTGTGGTCAATCACGGTTTCCAACATTTCTAAATCCTCCTACTTAACTCAGTACTTCTGAGAAAATAAAGAAGATCCCTACTAACTTCTAATAGACCCTCCCCCATCCCCTAAATCCCTTCCAACCCCCCCCAACCCCGTCCAACCTCAATGACCCTAAACTTCAATCTTTCCCTCTCTTCAACATACTTACAACAATATAACAACACATGCTCCACCGTTTCATCGACCGTACCCCCCAGACACAAACCCTTCCCATGCTTGCCAACCAGATGTAATGACGAGATCAATGTACAATGTCCTAAGCGCAATCTAGTAAACACCACCTCTTCCTTCCTAATCTGACCTTCAAATCTTGTATATATCTAGTTTCAAAGCTCTTTTAGCTAACTGGCCTACAATTTCATTCCCTTCCACACCCGAATGTGCTGGGACCCAGCAGAATCTCACTACTACACCCATTCTCTCAATTCTCCAAAATAACATGAATACCTCCAATAGCAAGTCACTCCTATTAGATTTACCTGATGATAAACAATTCAATACAGACAGAGAATCTGAGTATACTATAATTCTAACAGGTTGTACGTCCTCCACCCACAGGAGGACAACTACAGTGGGGGAAAAAAGTATTTAGTCAGCCACCAATTGTGCATGTTCTCCCACTTAAAAAGATAAGAGAGGCCTGTAATTTTCATCATAGGTACAAGTCAACTATGACAGACAAAATTAGAAAAAAAATCCAGAAAATCACATTGTTCTTTGGATGCAACTCAGCATTCTTTGTCCTCCAAACACGACGAGTTGAGTTTTTACCAAAAAGTTAAATTTTGGTTTCATCTGACCATATGACATTCTCCCAATCCTCTTCTGGATCATCCAAATGCACTCTAGCAAACTTCAGACGGGCCTGGACATGTACTGGCTTAAGCAGGGGGACACGTCTCGCACTGCAGGATTTGAGTCCCTGGCGGCGTAGTGTGTTACTGATGGTAGGCTTTGTTACTTTGGTCCCAGCTCTCTGCAGGTCATTCACTAGGTCCCCCCGTGTGGTTCTGGGATTTTTGCTCAGCGTTCTTGTGATCATTTTGACCCCACGGGGTGAGATCTTGCGTGGAGCCCCAGATCGAGGGAGATTATCAGTGGTCTTGTATGTCTTCCATTTCCTAATAATTGCTCCCACAGTTGATTTCTTCCCAGCCTGGTGCAGGTCTACAATTTTGTTTCTGGTGTCCTTTGGCAGCTCATTGGTCTTGGCCATAGTGGAGTTTGGAGTGTGACTGTTTGAGGTTGTGGACATGTGTCTTTTATACTGATAACAAGTTCAAACAGGTGCCATTAATACAGGAAACGAGTGGAGGACATAGGAGCCTCTTAAAGAAGAAGTTACAGGTCTGTGAGAGCCAGAAATCTTGCTTGTTTGTCGGTGACCAAATACTTATTTTCCACCATAATTTGCAAATAAATTCATAAAAAATCCTACAATGTGATTTTCAGGATTGTTTTCCCTCAATTTGTCTGTCATAGTTGACGTGTACCTATGATGAAAATTACAGGCCTCTCTCATCTTTTTAAGTGGGAGAACTTGCACAATTGGTGGCTGACTAAATACTTTTTTCCCCCACTGTACATACAGATGTTGATTTAAATGCACCAATAGATATCCTTAAAGCTATATACTGGATTCTGTCCATGCCGCTGTTCCATAAACTATACACTCATAATCAATTGTCGTCCTGATCAGAGCTCTATAAATATCTATCAACAATTGTCTGTCAGCACCCTATTCATAACCAGAGACCCACACAACCAACTACCGCAAAAGTGATGGAATGAGAGAGGCAGAGACATCGTTACAACACTGTACATTGCCATAATATAAAGTTTCTTCTTCTTTGGAGTTTAACAGCGGTTGGCATCCAATATGTTGCATTACCGCCTCCAACTGGACTATAATATAAATCCATTATACTTTGTGATACAAAATGGGAAAAGGGGAAATTATAATGATACAGAAAAACACCCTTCCAACTAACCCTACACTCATTAAATACCCACTACCCAATTCCACTACTTTGACCCTATCTGCTCCTGCACCATGCCAACGGCCTGGGAGGACGGGACACCACCACTCAACACACCCTGTAACTCTTCTGAAGTCTAATCTTGTATGCCCAAATACTTCGCTGCAGCTGCCACAACAACATCTATTTTCTGTGATTTACGTTCCATTTCTGCGGTACAGTCGATAACCATTGCTATGAATGCTAAGAAGCTAACTTTACTGAATCATATATCACTCTTTGGCCTTTGACTTTGTCGGGTAAAGACTCAAAACTCAAAAGGACTGGATGCGTCCCACCAAACGGCGGGCATCACAAACACCAGGAATCTTCAACTTGAATTTCTCCACCTCCACACTTAACATTACCCCAGAAATCACTCCTTTCAATGGTGCCCTGTTCCTAAGAGCAAAGCAAGAAACAGATTTTGACCCAAGTTGCGTGACACGGATCGCCCACTCCCTCTGGTCAGAAGAAACACCAACAAATATCACAAGTCCACTACAGGTTACCTTCACTGATTCAACTGCACCCAACTGCTTTCCCACCCACCCTGAAACCACAAATGGATCTGCCAAAAGGTATGGATCCACGTTCTCCTACAATGTATCTCCTACTGCACCAGATTCTTCTTTATCATGTCCATTGATGCCAGGCTCTGGTTCTGAGCTCTTCACCACACCTTCTACCTCACTTAACTCTCCCTCATTCATTTCCATTTCACCTCCAGAACTCAGTCTGGCGAATGGCTCACTCTGTTTGCACTTGAATTATAACATTTGAAAGTCTCTATTCCTTTGAATCTTATGTGAGTGTAATGTTTACTGTTCATTTCTGATTGTTTATTGTCTATTTAACTTGCTTTGTTTCCCATGCCAATGAAGCCCTTTGAATTGATTGAATTGAGAGAGAGAGAGAGAGAGAGAGAGAGAGAGAGGGCTCCATGTTAATGTATAGGGGACATGAGTCAGTCATGGTTACTCATGGTTATGTGATGAAGTAGCCCCGCCAGCGATTTCAAAATCAGTGTCAGCCCTCAGCCCAATAGGGAATGTCCTCTTTGTGTAACGGTCAAGCTGTTGCTTTCTACCGCGGTAGACCTGGTTCATATCCCGTCGGTTACATTAAGCAGTCTATTCTCTGAAAAGAGTCCAGACAGCATGTACCCAACAGTGAGGTCAGTGGGATTGGAGAGGGGCCCCTCCCCCCCCCCCCCCCTCTCTCTCTCGCTGACTGGAGTAGAGAAGTGAAATGGTGTGTCTCCTCTGGTCAACAATACTCACCTTGAGAGACTTTACAGCCTGTTTGAGCTCCTTCAGCTCCTTCTCTCTCTCCTGGAATCTCTGCTGGACTTTCTGCTGACTCATCCCCAGCTGCCTCTGTGGAGAATCACTCTATCTTTAATTATTTTTTTTATCAGACAGTAACCAACAAGTAGTTCTGGTCTTACCTGTTTCTCAGTCCTCTCTGCTGCAGCTGACACTGTATCATGGCCTTTATGTTCATCCATCACACACTGATAACAGATACACTGCTGATCGGTACGACAGTAAACCTCCAGCAGTTTGTCATGATGAGAGCAGATCTTCTCCTGTAGTTGTGCGGTGGCTTTGACCAGCTTGTGCTTCTTGAAAGCAGGAGATTCATAGTGAGATTGGAGGTGAGTCTCACAGTAAGAGGCCAGACACACCAGACAGGACATGAGGGCTTTCTGCTTTCTGGTCCCAGTGCAGACATCACACGCCACATCTCCAGGTCCAGCATAGCACAGAGCAGGAGGGGGAGCAGCCTGGAGTCCTGTCTTCTTCAGTTTCTCCACCACTTCAGCCAACACAGTGCTCCTGTTCAGAACAGGCCTTGGGGTAAAGGTCTGTCTGCACTGTGGACAGGTGTGGACCCCTTTCAGATCATCCTGATCCCAGCTTTCTTTAATACAGCCCATACAGTAGCTGTGTCCACAGGCAGTAGTCACCGGATCCTTCAGTAGATCCAGACAGATGGAGCAAGAGAACAGTTCCTGATTCTCTGCCATTTTGGTGCTCTCTCCCGTAGGTTAAGCAATGGCAGTGTCAAAGATTACTTTCTGTTCAGTGTCAAAGATGACTTTCTGTTTCATGGAACTCTACACCAGAGGACAGGAAGTGGCTTCCTCTTGACTGTGTACTCTGTATGTAGAGGGGATGTGGTTTATTTGATGAGGAAGCGTGACAGAGTGTTGGGTAGTAGGCAGAGATGGTTAGTATTTATGTTACATGTATTTGAAATACGTATTTTAATTACTTCTGAATATTTTGTCATTAGAATTACACTGGGCTGAACTACACTCTAATACATTTTGTATTTTTTATTTTCCAAATAAATACTAAATACTTTTCTACACAATTTATCATAGAGGTTCACATGTTGTGGCCCCCCTTTCACCCTGCAATGGTATCAGAAGTCTGATAGCACTATGGTGTGATAAGAACGTCTGTTAAATTAACTAAATATACATGTATATGTAAACATGTTGATAAATACTTTGTTGAGGGAAAATGTACTTGATATGATTGTAATATTTTGTTGTCTCACCAAGCTGTCTTAAGATGAAGGCACTAATTAAAAGTCACCCTGGATAAATGCGTCTGCTAAATGACTAAAATGTAAATGTCGATGTAAAAATGAATAATTGCAAAGCATGCTGAGTATTATTCTAAAGAGCTCCGCCCCTAAACAAGGCCAATAATAATACCCAGTGTGCTTTACAGTTAATTTGGTAGGTTCATTTTCACATATACATTTACATTTTAGTCATTTAGCTTATCCAGAGTGACTTGCTCAACTAAGGTAGATAGCAAAATACAGTGTCACTGTCATAGCAAGAAAAAAGGTTTTGTCACTGTTTCTGAGAATGTTGTTGGTGTTCGGATCGGTTACTTGCAAATGTGTTTTTGTATTTAAAATGAATACATTACATTGAATGAAATACATTACAAAATACAAGTATTTAGTAGTTTATTTTGATACATTGATCTTGATGGTATTTTGTATCTGTATTTTGTAATTGTATGTAGTAATTTCTACCCATCCGTGGTAGTAGAATACTCTGTCTGCAGGGGGTTTTCAGGGCATGACCAGGACACTGGAGGCAAAGGACCGGTTTAAACAGGAAAATGTCCTGGAGTTTTATTAAAAAGAAATGTTTCACAAATCACTTTGAAAAGGCATTGAAAAGGCAAAATAAAATACCTATCTCTCCTCAGAGCATAATTACTGGGCAATCACTTACAAACTCAAGAGATCAGGGTGTTGTTTCAGTTCTCGGAACAGGGTTCTGAGAACTGACACATCTCAGTTTTCAACCCTAATGCTGAGCTGTTGTGACTTCTATCTCAACAACAGGATGCTGCCCCTCACCCAGAAGCTGTTTTGGCACTCCGGCTAGAACAGTTGGTTTAGACAGAGGATCAACAACAGGATGCTGCCCCTCACCCAGAAGCTGTTTTGGCACTCCGCCTAGAACAGTTGGTTTAGACAGAGGATCAACAACAGGATGCTGCCCCTCACCCAGAAGCTCTTTTGGCACTCCGCCTAGAACAGTTGGTTTAGACAGAGGATCAACAACAGGAGGCTGCCCCTCACCCAGAAGCTGTTTTGGCACTCCTCCTAGAACAGTTGGTTTAGACAGAGGATCAACAACAGGAGGCTGCCCCTCACCCAGAAGCTGTTTTGGCACTCCGGCTAGAACAGTTGGTTTAGACAGAGGATCAACAACAGGATGCTGCCCCTCACCCAGAAGCTGTTTTGGCACTCTACCTAGAACAGTTGGTTTAGACAGAGGATCAACAACAGGATGCTGCGCCTCACCCAGAAGCTGTTTTGGCACTCCTCCTAGAACAGTTGGTTTAGACAGAGGATCAACAACAGGATGCTGCCCCTCACCCAGAAGCTTTTTTGGCACTCCGCCTAGAACAGTTGGTTTAGACAGAGGATCAACAACAGGATGCTGCGCCTCACCCAGAAGCTGTTTTGGCACTCCTCCTAGAACAGTTGGTTTAGACAGAGGATCAACAACAGGATGCTGCCCCTCACCCAGAAGCTGTTTTGGCACTCCTCCTAGAACAGTTGGTTTAGACAGAGGATCAACAACAGGATGCTGCCCCTCACCCAGAAGCTGTTTTGGCACTCCGCCTAGAACAGTTGGTTTAGACAGAGGATCAACAACAGGATGCTGCCCCTCACCCAGAAGCTGTTTTGGCACTCCGCCTAGAACAGTTGGTTTAGACAGAGGATCAACAACAGGATGCTGCCCCTCACCCAGAAGCTGTTTTGGCACTCCGCCTAGAACAGTTGGTTTAGACAGAGGATCAACAACAGGATGCTGCCCCTCACCCAGAAGCTGTTTTGGCACTCCGCCTAGAACAGTTGGTTTGGACAGAGGATCAACAACAGGATGCTGCCCCTCACCCAGAAGCTGTTTTGGCACTCCGCCTAGAACAGTTGGTTTGGACAGAGGATCAACAACAGGATGCTTTCCCTCACCCAGAAGCTGTTTTGGCACTCCGCCTAGAACAGTTGGTTTAGACAGAGGATCAACAACAGGATGCTGCCCCTCACCCAGAAGCTGTTTTGGCACTCCGCCTAGAACAGTTGGTTTAGACAGAGGATCAACAACAGGATGCTGCCCCTCACCCAGAAGCTGTTTTGGCACTCCTCCTAGAACAGTTGGTTTAGACAGAGGATCAACAACAGGATGCTGCCCCTCACCCAGAAGCTGTTTTGGCACTCCGCCTAGAACAGTTGGTTTAGACAGAGGATCAACAACAGGATGCTGCCCCTCACCCAGAAGCTGTTTTGGCACTCCTCCTAGAACAGTTGGTTTAGACAGAGGATCAACAACAGGATGCTGCCCCTCACCCAGAAGCTGTTTTGGCACTCCGTCTAGAACAGTTGGTTTAGACAGAGGATCAACAACAGGATGCTGCGCCTCACCCAGAAGCTGTTTTGGCACTCCTCCTAGAACAGTTGGTTTAGACAGAGGATCAACAACAGGATGCTGCCCCTCACCCAGAAGCTGTTTTGGCACTCCGCCTAGAACAGTTGGTTTAGACAGAGGATCAACAACAGGATGCTGCCCCTCACCCAGAAGCTGTTTTGGCACTCCTCCTAGAACAGTTGGTTTAGACAGAGGATCAACAACAGGATGCTGCCCCTCACCCAGAAGCTGTTTTGGCACTCCTCCTAGAACAGTTGGTTTAGACAGAGGATCAACAACAGGATGCTGCCCCTCACCCAGAAGCTGTTTTGGCACTCCTCCTAGAACAGTTTGTTTAGACAGAGGATCAACAACAGGATGCTGCCCCTCACCCAGAAGCTGTTTTGGCACTCCGCCTAGAACAGTTGGTTTAGACAGAGGATCAACAACAGGATGCTGCCCCTCACCCAGAAGCTGTTTTGGCACTCCTCCTAGAACAGTTGGTTTAGACAGACGACCAGAAAGAGGAACTTGTGCGACACACTGTTCTAATGAAGTTTTACTGGCAGAATGTTTTCTTCATTATATCTTCTTCACACAATAACTATGTTTAGTACCTTTAAGACTAACTGTTTGTCATCTTACTTAATTACCTTGTACCTAAGTCAATTTCTGTCACCACAAATGTTATCCACAAGTTCATCTGACTGGGGAAATAAATATAGGGCTTCATTGACAACATCCTGAAGTATCCCTTTAAGAACAAAACTATAACTGAAATGTCTTTGGCCACCATACCAATCAAAACTACATCAAAAGAGTTCATCAAGAGGTCCATAGTCTTTGAGATAGTGGCTGGGTTGGAGACCCCACCAGCCTCATGGTGGCTCACCAAACGGGCATAGAGAGTTGACTGCAGCAAGGTGTACTGCTTAACTAGGATGTGGCCCTAATTGGAGAGTGGCTTTAGGGTGGAGTACGCTTCCAACAGCAGGCATTCCCTTCAACATGTTACAGAAGATAATGTGGAGACAGAGATGGGCAGTATCTCTGTTAATACGTATTTGAAATACATATTTCAATGACTTTTGACTATTTTGTCATTTTGTATTGCACTGGCCTGAACTACAATCCTATGTATTTGGAACAAGATACTTTTGAGACCTGTAATTTGTAAAAACATTTTGTTGTTGTAAAATACAACATATTTTTCTATCCCATTCTTTATAGGGGTTGGACATTTTGTGTTCCCCTTTCATCCTGCATTGGTATCAGAAGTCTGATGGCACTATGGTTTGATAAAGTGACTAGTAAATGACTAAAATGTGTACTCTGTATGTAGAAGGGGTGTGGTTTCTTTGATAAGGAAGTGTACACAGATTTTTTGGTAGTCGGCAGAGATAGTTTGTATTTATGTTACATGCATTTGAAATACATATATTAATTACTTCTGAGTATTTAGTCATTTGAATTATGCTGGGATGAACTGCACTCCAATATATTTTGAAAATACAAAATACTTTTCTATACCATTTTTTATAGCGGTTCACATCGTGTGGCCCCGCTTTCACCCTGCATTGGTATCAGAAGTCTGATAGCACTATGGTGTGATAAGAGCGTCTGCTAAATGAACTAAATATACATGTAAAAAAGAACACTTGAAAAATATGCTGGGTATTAAAATAATGAGCTCTGCACCCAAAAGAAGGCCAATAATAATACCCAGTGTGCTTTGCAATTGTTCATTTTTACATTGTCATTTTAGTCATTTAGCAGAGACTCATATCCAGAGAGACTTACCATCAGTACATTCAACTAAGGTAGATGAACAATCTCATATCACAGTCATAGAAAGTTAAAAGCTGTTTTCTTCCGTCACTGAGAATGTTGTTGTAGTGAAGGTGTATACTAGCAAATGTATTTACCTGTATGTATTTGTATTTTATCTACATACAACTACAAAAGTATTTTGTATTTAAGTTTGATACATTAGTCTTTAGAGTATCCATTTTTGATGTACAGTATATTTTGCCCATCTCTGTGTTGATATATCGTCTCTCAGTGACTAGCTGATTTGGTTATGGCTACCTAGATTCATGTGGAGATCACAACACCCTTCTCCCCCGACAGAGTCATCAGTAAGCACACACAGACACACACACACAGACACACACAGACACACACACGGACAGACAGACAGACAAACAGACAAACACACACACACACAGACAGAGACACACACACGCACAGACACACACAGACACATACACGACACACACACACAGACACACACACACACACACACAAATACCATCCACATCAATGAGCCAGTCAGTGTTAATGTCTCTCTCTCTCTCTCTCTCCCTCTCTCTCTCTGTTTCTCTCCCTGTCCCCTCCCTCCTCTCCTCTCTCAGTGCTGGGTCATGCGTGTGCGGCCCAGTCTGTCCTGGTAGCGGGCCTGTCTGAGGTCCACAGGAAGGGCTATCCTCTGACGGAGCAGGCCCTGTCAGGGAAGGTGCTCCAGGTGTCCGCCATGGCCTGCTTCCAGCTGGCTCCCCCAGTACATCCTACTGGGGCTGGCTGAGCACGTATTTCTGACACACCTATTGCTGCTACATTGTTCGTACACAGAGACAAACTGGGTTTGAGATTTCGAATGTCAATGGACACCATATGTAGTTAGGATGAAGTTAGAATGTGGAGTGTTGGAACCAACTGCCAACATGGAGGATAGTATTCTGAACTCTGGAAGCTAGGGTTAGGATGCCCCCTACTGGTGTATTAGAGACAGACAAGAGACGTTTGAACCAAATGAATGCTTCTTTCTCTTCCCAGTCTTCCTCTCTTCTCTGTTCCAGGCTCTGTGATCTCCTTCCACCTGACACCCAGTCATATCAGAGGCATCTCCCTGCACTTCCTCCCCCTGTCCTACGGAGGGGGCTGTTTCCTGGGAGCCCTCATCATCCAGCTGGTCTACCTACTCTCTGGAGGTAAAGGCTTCACTAACAGATGCATCATCGTAACCATAGAAACTGAAGAGGAACATACATGCATGTTGGAATGGTTAATGGGGTTCTGTCTGCATTATGGTGATTCAGTCCTATGGCCACTGATAGTACTGTTCTCCTGTCCAACTACAGGTAACTTCTACCCAAACACACTGCATGAAGGGAATCTGGAGCATTTCTTCTTCTTCTTAGCCATGTTGATGACCATAAACACTCGGGTGTTCTGGTGGATATCTTCCAGGTCCAGGATGACAACCTCTCATGTATCAATATAGTCACTGTAGATGAGGCAAAGGACATGAGGATTTTCAGTGATACAAATTTGAGAATTTCCTTGACCCCTTGAGGTGACCTGAACAAAGTATGAATATAGTCTGTGCAGATGAGACAGGTGACAGTATTGAGACAGGTGACAGTATTGAGACAGGTGACAGTATTGAGACAGGTGACAGTATTGAGACAGGTGACAGTATTGAGACAGCTGACAGTATTGAGACAGGTGACAGTATTGAGACAGGTGACAGTATTGAGATAGGTGACAGTATTGAGACAGTAATGAGACAGGTGACAGTATTGAGACAGGTGACAGTATTGAGACAGGTGACAGTACTGAGACAGGTGACAGTATTGAGACAGGTGACAGTACTGAGACAGTTGACAGTACTGAGACAGGTGACAGTTTTGAGACAGGTGACAGTATTGAGACAGGTGACAGTACTGAGACAGGTGACAGTACTGAGACAGGTGACAGTACTGAGACAGGTGACAGTTTTGAGACAGGTGACAGTATTGAGACAGGTGACAGTACTGAGACAGGTGACAGTACTGAGACAGGTGACAGTACTGAGACAGGTGACAGTTTTGAGACAGGTGACAGTATTGAGACAGGTGACAGTACTGAGACAGGTGACAGTACTGAGACAGGTGACAGTACTGAGACAGCTGACAGTATTGAGACAGCTGACAGTATTGAGACAGGTGACAGTATTGAGACAGGTGACAGTATTGAGACAGGTGACAGTATTGAGACAGGTGACAGTATTGAGACAGATGACAGTATTGAGACAGGTGACAGTATTGAGGCAGGTGACAGTATTGAGACAGGTGACAGTATTGAGGCAGGTGACAATATTGAGACAGGTGACAGTATTTGAGACAGGTGACAGAATTGAGACAGGTGACAGTATTGAGACAGGTGACAGTATTGAGGCAGGTGACAGTATTGAGGCAGTTGACAATATTGAGACAGGTGACAGTATTTGAGACAGGTGACAGAATTGAGACAGGTGACAGTATTGAGACAGGTGACAGTAGTGAGACAGGTGACAGTTTTGATACAGCTGACAGTATTGAGGCAGGTGACAGTATTGAGACAGATCCACCCTAGCAGTCTCTCCTCCCCTGTGTCCCAGGAACCTAGACCTGAGTGTGGTGCAGAGTAGAGGAGTAGGAAGCAGCCTTCTGGCAGAGAAACTCCTGCAGTACAAGACCTGCCTGTGATTCCACGACACCATGGAACGCTCCTCCACAACAGTCTCCATGGAAACAGGGTTGTGACCTCTACACTACCTTAGTCCCCTGTAGCGCTGGACTTCCACTTGGTTTATTTATGTATGGACTGTGTTTTCTTTTCATTGACAGTCAGTTTTAGACAGTTTAGATGGTTATAGACTTCAACCTTTGTGTTCCTTCCTGCTCCAATATAATGTGTGGGTGTATTATGTGTCGTCTATTTGTCTAAATGGATGTACTGGTACATAGATGACTGGAAATAGCTGATTCATTGGGTCAATCAATTCAATAACAGAGCAATTCCAATGTCATGATGATGAGTTTTATTTTGAAAGATCACATTGATTCAGAAAACAGAATTGTTTGTATTCATACATGTACATGGGTGATTTAAATATTCTCATCTGATCATAAATGGATCAACAATGATCCCAGTTTCTGATTTGACTGGTTTGCCAGTGCTACAGTTTACATCAAGAGAAAAAGAGACCCATTTCCAGAGGATTGCAACAGCCAAGAGGTGATCAGGTAGACAGTAAAAGTCTGAAGCCTGAGTGTCAGTCTGTATGTGCCATCATGCCATCTGTTAAGCAAGACCACTAACAGATATGGGACCAGGCTTTTATTTTTATTTTTACAATAACGTTAAAAAAGGGGATTTGAACCAGATCATAGGCCTACTGGAAGACTGTTAATAACCCAGAAGCTCTCCATCAATATGTCTGAAATGGTTGAAATCATCTGTACCTACTGGTAATTATTGAGATATGATTTTGTACCAATCCCAAACCCAGGATAAAGGGGCTGAGTGAATGTGGTCTGGACTCTGTGGAGGAGGGTCATTGTGTCAGAGACGCTGTAGAAGGACAGAGTTCCTGCCCTGTGGTCCAGGTCCACTCCTACTCTGGAGGACCAGGGGACAGATATTTCTGTTTTATTAGCATTGGGCCAAAACCTACAATGGGGGGGGGATAGCACTACAAAGTCCAGGACTGACTGTTACCTAGAAATGTAGACTCTGGGACCTTTCCTTTCCTGATGATCCCTCTATATGACACTACTATTTCAACCCATCCACCGCTCCACTCTACCTCCCAGTAGCAGACTCCAGACAGGCCCTCTCTACACAGCACCTGTCTCCAGTAGTCAGGATAGGGCTGAGCTTTATCAGTGGCTGTCACCTTCCAGTTTCCCTCAGACAGGCTGAGTTCTGGATGAGCTGTATTCAGATCCAATGTCAGCTGGAGGACGTCTGACTGATGAACAACAAAACCCAATAAGGAAAAGAAAGAACATGTATGTTGTCTTTGAGAGGGTGTTTGAATATCACTTACAGAGGGACAACT
Organism: Coregonus lavaretus; assembly: GCF_964263955.1. Taxonomy (NCBI): domain Eukaryota; kingdom Metazoa; phylum Chordata; class Actinopteri; order Salmoniformes; family Salmonidae; genus Coregonus; species Coregonus lavaretus. Next base: position 107,933 of record NW_028160863.1, read on the forward strand.
CTTCTTTGGTCTTCAGCTAAGGAGACATTTCGAATTCTGTCACTATTAAAAAATGCAACTTCATATCACATGTATCAAGGCAGTTGAGTTACCTGGAGGAAATGGATGTGATCCTCTGTGTGTGAGAGCTGCTCCAGCTCAGTGCTTCTCTTCCTCAGCTCAGCTATCTCCTGCTCCAGTTGCTCCAGGAGTCCTTCAGCCCGTCTCGCTGCAGTCTTCTCCTGGCCTCTAATCAACCTTTTCACCTCAGTGAGTATTCTCTCAATGGACCCGATCAGTTCAGTAAAGATTTGTCTCATACTTACTAACTTCTGCCTGTACAGAGCACTGATAACTCACAGAGAGAGAGGAGGGGGTCAATTTCCACTGTTACTGGATTCCAGACAACCTGTTCCCCAGTGTTGTCTTGGTACTATTTTCACAAGTGTGTGGTAAAATTTCACAACTCTTAGAACAAAACTCATCACAGATCGTCAAAAAGGCTGTTACTTTTTTCTTCAAAACTTGAAGCACATTTTCAATTGACTAAGTACAAAACACAAAACCACACAGTAACATTTTCACCAAACCTAAATCAGTGTTTCATCTAGAAATACCTTTCATATAAAGTAAATGCCTTTCACAATGCAATGCTCACAATACTTTTCATATGATTCTCTTCTCATTTGTTTAAATACATTTGACCATCACTTAGTCTAACTGCGCTTAATGGTTAATCACTTAACCGTTTGGTAAAACTATAGATTTTAAACTGGTTTGTCTACTATATAAGGATTTTGAGAACTACAGAAATAAAATGTGTTTGTAAAGTATAAACATCTAGATAACATGTATGATACATGATAACCATACATAACGACTGCTCATTATTGCTAATTGATTCCACATAGTGGGAACCACAATTGGTCACCATATAAAAGGATGTTTATGAACATTTCTTTCAACATGGAGCAGGATAGACAGCAAGGGAGAGGAAGAAATCAAAGAGCTCGTGGACAAGGGGCCAATCAGAGAGGAGGGATGGGCCCCATTAAAGAGGTCAGAGAGGTCAAAGAGGAGGACATGGGTCCCGTCAAAGAGGTCAGAGGTCAAAGAGGTGGACATGGGTCCCGTCAAAGAGCTGGACATCAGAGAGAGGGAGGCAGACGGCAGGGAACTGTTGTGTCTAATGAAGTCTGGGCCATCGTTGTTGACCATGTGGTAAACAGAGGCCTTACCATGGCAGAGGCTGACAGATTAGTTCACCCCAATCTGAAAAGATCAACTGTCAATTCAATCATAAGAACATTTTCTCCAAGCAAACCGGTAAGTCTGCTGGATATGTACTATGCTTTACCATTACATTTACAATAAATTACATGTTGTAATGCATGTAAATTCACATAACTTGTTCCAGTATTCTTCCAGTATGATCTACTGACAGTATACTCTTGTTCTACCCTCAGAATTGACAGAAGACCCCGTGGTGGTGGCCGTGTGCTGACCGACCAGCAGGAGTGGGCAGTGGTGGAAATGGTGAGGGCCAGGAATGACATACGTCTGTCTGAAATAAAGCAGGCCATTGAGGAGAATGATGACACCTTTGCCAATGTGGCATCCATCAGCCTACCAACAATCACCCGCCTTTTGAAGAGGCACCAGGTATCTATGGAACACATTGACCTGGAGCCTTCTGGGAGAAACAACTGGGGGCCGAGTATGTTCAGGTACAGCACTATATAAATACACTGTATTACTGTTGCTATTAATGCACATGCTACTTCACAATATCATAATGGAACTATACTGTAAAAACAACTGGAACTATACTGTAAAATCAAGTATATCTTTGTTGATGAAGCGGGCTTCAACCTGGGCCAAAACTTGGCGCCGTGGGCGGAACCTCATTGGCCAACGGGCGTCCGTCCAAGTGCCTGGACAACGTGGGGGAAACATTTCCAAGTGCAGCAGCTATCTCTGAAGATGGTGTGGTAGGACGTAGACCATTACTTGGATCCTACCACGCTGCACACCTCATTGGGTTTCTCAATGAAATGGAGCAGGCCTGTCAAGGTGAAGGGGTCACCTATGTCATTGTGTGGGACAATGTCAGGTTCCACCATTCAGAGGTGGGTCAGGCATGGTTTCAGGTCCCTCCCTGATTCGTGACCCTATACCAGCCCCCCCGGTACTCTCCTTCCTCAACCTTATTAAATTATTTTTTTCATCATGGGAGGTGGAAGGTGTACGATCGCCATCCCCATGAGCGTGCCACCCTCCTTCTGGCCATGGAAGAGGCATGTGATGACGTCAATGCAGACCAATGTCAAGCTTTGATTCAACATGCCGAAAGGTTTCTCCAGCGGTGCCTGAACAATGAGGACATTTACTGATGTGGATGAGAATTTATGGCCAAATGCGCTAGATAGGCTTGATGCAAATTAATGCGTGCTAAACATTATTTTATTTTCATTCATGTAATGTTTCATTTAAATGTCTTACATCTAATTACAGACAGTATTGTATGTTGCAATTATATCAGAAAAATAGTAAAAATTCCCCATGAATGATTGTAGAGGATGTCATCATTGATCACACCTTTGATTACACATTGGATAGATATCATGGAAATGATAGATTGTCAATTTTGTTGGGTAATGTAAGTGTATTGCCTAATGTAAACTGTCATCTACAGTACTGTAGCATATTAATTTCAGCACTTCTAAGGGTTATTTGAAACAATTATCTTGCAGTGATTGCTATTGGATTAACTGGTAGTTAATGATATATTTTCAATTGAGTAGTTTTAAGTTGTTTTGGTGATTAAACCAATGCTCTCATTACATTTATATTTTGAATCAATGGTTGTGTGGTGAGAGATGTTTCCAATCCAAATGAATGCACAATGACAGGTTTTGAATGAAAGACTGGCTGCCTTACAAGCATGACCAGCTTGGAGTTTTATACTAAGAGTTGTGAAAATGTACCACCTGCTTGTGAAAATAGTACCAAAGTGATTAAAACAAAACCGTAATAGGATTTCTTTTGGGGGGGATGAATTGTTAATTGATTTTCAATAAGGAACACTGAGGGAAAACAACAGAAGAAAAAGGGGGAACGCAACTACTACAGTGAGGGAAAAAAGTATTTGATCCCCTCTCAAATCAGAAGGATTTCTGGCTCCCAGGTGTCTTTTATACAGGTAACGAGCTGAGATTAGGAGCACACTCTTAAAGGGAGTGCTCCTAATCTCAGCTTGTTACCTGTGTAAAAGACACCGGTCCACAGAAGCAAACAATCAATCAGATTCCAAACTCTCCACCATGGCCAAGACCAAAGAGCTCTCCAAGGATGTCAGGGACAAGATTGTAGACCTACACAAGGCTGGAATGGGCTACAAGACCATCGACAAGCAGCTTGGTGAGAAGGTGACAACAGTTGGTGCGAATATTCGCAAATGGCAGAAACACAAAAGAACTGTCAATCTCCCTCGGCCTAGGGCTCCATGCAAGATCTCACCTCGTGGAGTTGCAATGATCATGAGAACGGTGAGGAATCAGCCCAGAACTACACGGGAGGATCTTGTCAATGATCTCAAGGCAGCTGGGACCATAGTCACCAAGAAAACTATTGGTAACACACTACGCCGTGAAGGATTGAAATCCTGCAGCGCCTGCAAGGTCCCCCTGCTCAAGAAAGCACATATACATGCCCGTCTGAAGTTTGCCAATGAACATCTGAATGATTCAGAGGAGAACTGGGTGAAAGTGTTGTGGTCATATGAGACCAAAATGGAGCTCTTTGGCATCAACTCAACTCGCCGTGTTTGGAGGAGGAATGCTGCCTATGACCCCAAGAACACCATCCCCACCGTCAAACATGGAGGTGGAAACATTATGGTTTGGGGTTGTTTTTCTGCTAAGGGGACAGGACAACTTCACCGCATCAAAGGGACGATGGACGGGGCCATGTACCGTCAAATCTTGGGTGAGAACCTCCTTCCCTCAGCCAGGGCATTGAAAATGGGTCGTGGATGGGTATTCCAGCATGACGATGACCCAAAACACACGGCCAAGGCAACAAAGGAGTGGCTCAAGAAGAACCACATTAAGGTCCTGGAGTGGCCTACCCAGTCTCCAGACCTTATTCCCATAGAAAATCTGTGGAGGGAGCTGAAGGTTCGAGTTGCCAAACGTCAGCCTCGAAACCGTAATGACTTGGAGAAGATCTGCAAAGAGAAGTGGGACAAAATCCCTCCTGAGATGTGTGCAAACCTGGTGGCCAACTACAAGAAATGTCTGACCTCTGATTGCCAACAAGGGTTTTGCCACCAAGTACTAAGTCATGTTTTGCAGAGGGGTCAAATACTTATTTCCCTCATTAAAATGCAAATCAATTTATAAAAAAAAAAAAAAAAAACATGCGTTTTTCTGGATTTTTTTGTTGTTATTATGTCTCTCACTGTTCAAATAAACCTACCATTAAAATTATAGACTGATCATTTCTTTGTCAGTTTGCAAACGTACAAAATCAGCAGGGGATCAAATACTTTTTTCCCTCACTGTAACATTACAGTATGATATTCTAACGAGGCAACCACTAACATTACAGTATGATATTCTAATGAGGCAACCACTAACATTACAATATGATATTCTAATGAGGCAACCACTAACATTACAGTATGATATTCTAACGAGGCAACCACTAACATTACAGTATGATATTCTAATGAGGCAACCACTAACATTACAGTATGATATTCTAATGATGTAACCACTAACATTACAGTATGATATTCTAATGAGGCAACCACTAACATTAAAGTATGATATTCTAATGAGGCAACCACTAACATTACAGTATGATATTCTAATGAGGCAACCACTAACATTACAGTATGATATTCTAACGAGGCAACCCCTAACATTACAGTATGATATTCTAATGAGGCAACCACTAACATTATAGTATGATATTCTAATATTCTAATGAGGCAACCACTAACATTAAAGTATGATATTCTAATGAGGCAACCACTAACATTACAGTATGATATTCTAACGAGGCACCCACTAACATTATAGTATGATATTATAATATTCTAATGAGGCAACCACTAACATTATAGTATGATTTTCTAATATTCTAATGAGGCAACCACTAACATTACATTATGATATTCTAATGAGGCAACCAATAACATTACAGTATGATATTCTAATATTCTAATGAGGCAACCACTAACATTACAGTATGATATTCTAATATTCTAATGAGGCAACCACTAGCATTACATTATGATATTCTAATGCGGCAACCACTAACATTACATTATGATATTCTAATGAGGCAACCAATAACATTAAAGTATGATATTCTAATATTCTAACGAGGCAACCACTAACATTACATTATGATATTCTAATGAGGCAACCACTAACATTACAGTATGATTTTCTAATATTCTAACGAGGCAACCACTAACATTACATTATGATAGTCTAATGAGGCAACCACTAACATTACATTATGATATTCTAATGAGGCAACCACTAACATTACAGTATGATATTCTAATATTCTAATGAGGCAACCACTAACATTACAGTATGATATTCTAACGAGGCATCCACTAACATTACAGTATGATATTCTAATGAGGCAACCACTAACATTACAGTATGATATTCTAATGAGGCAACCCCTAACATTACAGTATGATATTCTAACGAGGCAACCACTAACATTACAGTATGATATTCTAATGAGGCAACCACTAACATTACAGTATGATATTCCAATGAGGCAACTACTAACATTACAGTATGATATTCTAACGAGGCAACCACTAACATTACAGTATGATATTCTAACGAGGCAACCACTAACATTACAGTATGATATTCTAATGAAGCAACCACTAACATTACAGTATGATATTCTAATGAGGCAACCACTAACATTACATTATGATATTCTAACAAGGCAACCACTAACATTACAGTATGATTTTCTAATATTCTAACGAGGCAACCACTAACATTACATTATGATAGTCTAACGAGGCAACCACTAACATTACAGTATGATTTTCTAATATTCTAATGAGGCAACCACTAACATTACAGTATGATTTTCTAATATTCTAATGAGGCAACCACTAACATTACATTATGATATTCTAATGAGGCAACCACTAACATTACAGTATGATATTCTAATGAGGCAACCACTAACATTACAGTATGATATTCTAATATTCTAACGAGGCAACCACTAACATTACATTATGATATTCTAATGAGGCAACCACTAACATTACATTATGATATTCTGTGGCAACCACTAACATTACAGTATGATATTCTAATATTCTAATGAGGCAACCACTAACATTACATTATGATATTCTAATATTCTAATGAGGCAACCACTAACATTATATTATGATATTCTAATGAGGCAACCACTAACATTACAGTATGATATTCTAATGAGGCAACCACTAACATTACAGTATGATATTCTAATGAGGCAACCACTAACATTATATTATGATATTCTAACGAGGCAACCACTAACATTACAGTATGATATTCTAATGAGGCAACCACTAACATTACAGTATGATATTCTAATGAGGCAACCACTAACATTACAGTATAATATTCTAAAGAGGCAACCACTAACATTACATTATGATATTCTAATGAGGCAACCACTAACATTACAGTATGATATTCTAATGAGGCAACAACTAACATTACAGTATGATATTCTAACGAGGCAACCACTAACATTATATTATGATATTCTAACGAGGCAACCACTAACATTACATTATGATAGTCTAATGAGGCAACCACTAACATTACAGTATGATATTCTAACGAGGCAACCACTAACATTACAGTATGATATTCTAATGAGGCAATCACTAACATTATATTATGATATTCTAACGAGGCAACCACTAACATTACAGTATGATATTCTAATGAGGCAACCACTAACATTACAGTATGATATTCTAACGAGGCAACCAATAACATTACAGTATGATATTCTAATATTGGAATGAGGCAACATCTAACATTACAGTTTGATAGTCTAATATTCTAATGCCAGTGAGCAAATCTCCAATCTCCACCCTATTCCCTATGTAGTGCACTACTTTTGATCTGGTCAGAAGTAGCCTAGTGCACTACGTAGGGAACAGGGAGTCATTTGGGCCAGAGTCAGTAACTCCCCTGGGTATGAATTGTCTCTCTATCTTATCTGTCTTCTATATGATGTTCTCCTCTCCTCCTCTCTTCTCTCCTCTATTCACTCTATTCTATCATCCACACCACATAGCAGCTTCAACACAATCCATTTACAAGTTAAAGACACACCTTGGAATAAATAGCAAAGGAAAACTACTACTAGATGGATTTTTTATTTCCCATCACCATGAATCATATTTAATAACTGAACAGTAGCAGACCTAACTTCATCTGTTCCTGACTCTGGGTAGTGGATTAAAAAGACCATCAATCTCCAATGATATTAAAGTACAATTCTGATTATTACTGATATACTGAGTGACAAGTCAAGATATCTGCTGTTTTTATTGTTTGATTGATAACACCACCTGCTGGACAGGTTTAATGTTGCTTGACTGAGCAGGATGGGAGAATAAAATATATCAAATTTAGGGTTGGTTTCCCGGACATCTCCATTAAACATGCTTTTTAGTCTAGGACTAGGCTTCATCTGTGTCCGGGAAACCGGCCCATATAGTTCAATTAGCAAGTAAATAACACTACCTGTTCCATGATACTGAGGAAAATTACATTGAGACAGAGAACCAATTGGGAAAACATTTCAATGGTTCTGAATGACAACCAACATACATTAACAGCATACATCATGATTAATGTGAATATATAAGATTAAAACGTTGCACTTACAAATAATATGAATGCATTGAATTGTAATTCATAACATCTTCTGAAGATCAAATCAATCAAATCATTGTACATAAAAACAGAGCAGAATGAATCATCACATCTGGGGACCATCACCACCAGCATGACTAGTATCTATGTGGACCCTACTACAGTTTAACCAGCTCAGCTATAGACTACACCAGCATGACTAGTATCTATGTGGACCCTACTACAGTTTAACCAGCTCAGCTATAGACTACACCAGCATGACTAGTATCTATGTGGACCCTACTACAGTTTAACCAGCTCAGCTATAGACTACACCAGCATGACTAGTATCTATGTGGACCCTACTACAGTTTAACCAGCTCAGCTATAGACTACACCAGCATGACTAGTATCTAAGTGGACCCTACTACAGTTTAACCAGCTCAGCTATAGACTACACCAGCATGACTAGTATCTATGTGGACCCTACTACCGTTTAACCAGCTCAGCTATAGACTACACCAGCATGACTAGTATCTATGTGGACCCTACTACAGTTTAACCAGCTCAGCTATAGACTACACCAGCATGACTAGTATCTATGTGGACCCTACTACAGTTTAACCAGCTCAGCTATAGACTACACCAGCATGACTAGTATCTATGTGGACCCTACTACAGTTTAACCAGCTCAGCTATAGACTACACCAGCATGACTAGTATCTATGTGGACCCTACTACCGTTTAACCAGCTCAGCTATAGACTACATCAGCATGACTAGTATCTATGTGGACCCTACTACCGTTTAACCAGCTCAGCTATAGACTACACCAGCATGACTAGTATCTATGTGGACCCTACTACAGTTTAACCAGCTCAGCTATAGACTACACCAGCATGACTAGTATCTATGTGGACCCTACTACAGTTTAACCAGCTCAGCTATAGACTACACCAGCATGACTAGTATCTATGTGGACCCTACTACAGTTTAACCAGCTCAGCTATAGACTACACCAGCATGACTAGTATCTATGTGGACCCTACTACAGTTTAACCAGCTCAGCTATAGACTACACCAGCATGACTAGTATATATGTGGACCCTACTACAGTTTAACCAGCTCAGCAGTACCAGAGAGATAAAACCCAGGATAGAGGGGCTGAGTGAATGTGGTCTGGACTCTGTGGAGGAGGGTCATTGTGTCAGAGACACTGTAGAAGGACAGAGTACCTGCCTTGTGATCCAGGTACACTCCTACTCTTGAGGACTGAGGGCCTGATACTTTAGTCACAACATTATTGTGTCTGAACCAATAACCAACACTATAACACAGTAAACTCCAGGACTTGTCATTTTCTCCAAATCCACCATCTGTCTCTGTTCTGCTGATGTCTGTATATGAGACTGCTGTAACACACCACCCACTCCACTCCACCTCCCAGTAACAGCGTCCAGACAGACCCTCTCTACACAGAACCTGATAGTAGTTGGTGAATCTGTCTGGATGAACAGGATATGGTTGGACTTGGTCTGTATAGGTCACCTTTCTGTTCCCTTCAGACAGAGAGAGGAGTGTGTGTGCTGTGTTTGGGTCCAGTGTGAGCTGACAGGAATCTGGGAGAAGAGCAGAGCAGAGACCAATGAGGGGAGTTAGAACAATAAGTGAAGTCAGATACTGTATCTACCCTGTCTTTGATTAGAGCACAGCAGAGATCAAATCAGAGAAATATGAGGAGTCAGATAGATACCCAGTCTTTGATTAGATCTACTATTGCTATATATTTCTAGAGGGATTGTTAGGAGTGTCAGTAAAAAGAGACTGTTAGTTACTTCAGAATAAAGAGACTCACATTGTAAGAACTGTTCTCTGGTCTTGGGCTCTGGAGGCAGTACAACATCCACTATATTCACTACAGACACACAAACACATTCACAGAGAGAGGGAATGTTATCATCATACCATATTCCACATGTATATGACTAGTAGGGAACTTTCAATGGTCTAAAGTATATGTTCTTATTATTTTCAACACACCTGTAGTGGAGATCTTGGTCCATTCTCCTTTAAGGACGTCTTCTAGTTTCTCTCTCAGTTCAGACACAGTCTTACTCACATCTCCAAAGTACTGAAGAGGACGGACAACGATGCTGGGTAAGTCTGAAGATACACTGGTACCGGAGAGAGACTGATATCTCTGGAGGGAGAGAGAGAGAGAGAGAGAGAACAGAACCAAATGATTGAGAGTTTCACATTCAGTTTTAATTTCATATCACATGTATCAAGGCAGTTTAGTTACCTGGAGGAAATGGATGTGATCCTCTGTGTGTGAGAGCTGCTCCAGCTCAGTGCTTCTCTTCCTCAGCTCAGCTATCTCCTGCTCCAGTTGCTCCAGGAGTCCTTCAGCTTGACTCACTTGAGCCTTCTCTTGGGCTCTGATCAGCTCCTTCACCTCAGAGCGCCTTCTCTCAATGGAGCGGATCAGCTCGGTAAAGATCTTATCACTGTCCTCCACTGCTGCCTGTGCAGAGCTCTGTTAAGAGAGAGAGAGAGAGAGAGAAAGAGAGACTGACTTGTCTTACTTTAATGAGCCATCCTCATTACACTAACACCCCCACCCCCACTCCTAAAAACACATTGCGTGCCACCACAACCTCCACACAATCACATTATCCAGTACCCAACACCACAGTACAATACACCATCCAGCACCACATTCCAACCATCCATCCAACCCCTCCTCTCCAGCCGTACAGACAGCCCCCCTGAGCCCCCATACCTCCTGAAACATCTCCACACTGTTGATCATTTTGTACAACTCAAACTCAACCCTAAGGCGTCAACAGTAATGGCATTACCCTGGCAACACAGAAAAAACATGATGAACAGTCTGTCATTGCAGAAAACGGACACCCCTCCCCAACTCCCAGGTCAACCCGTGCCAACCAGCTATTGGTGTCCAGGGCTCCATGTAATACCCTCCACTGGACGACCCCTGACCTTTCCAGCACTGGGAGCTTATAGAGCACCCTCCACCTATACCCTGCCATGCTCTCAGCCCCCACAACCCCCTGCCACTGATGCCCCTTCACTCCCGCTAAGCTCCTGATGTGTTTAACATTGACACTGAGGGAGTCAGAACGCTGCCACCCTGACCATAAAACGTTTACTAACTTGCGCTGCAGGTCCACAAGCAGAATGCCTGGAAGCTGCGGAGGTGCACTAATTTGCGTGCACTAATTTAAATTCACTAACTTGCGCTGCAGGTCCACAATCAGACCACCGGGGGCGTTGAGAATGGCCAATTTAAGCCATAGAGAGGATGCCACCAAGTTGTTGATGATCAGCACCCTCACTCTGTATGCCACTTGGGAGATGGGCCACCTCCACTTCGTCAGCCTCGACACCACCGCTTGTGACACTCCTTCCCAGTTCTTCCTATCCCAACCCTCCGAGCCCAGATACACCCCAAGCATCTTGAGCCACTCACAGCCCCACTGCAACCCCCCTGGAAGATGGGAGGTGCCCTGTCCCTCCATGCCCCACATAACAGAGCCTCACTCTTGCCCCAGTTTACCTAAGCAGAATACGCCCCCTCGTACACCCTCAAACTATTCTCCAGGGCCTTTAGGTTCTGCTCATCCCTAACCAACACAGACGTCATCAGCGTATGCTGACACTGCTATGCCTGTCCCCAACCCTATGCCTGGCTCCCACACTCCCTGTAGCCTCCTGCGTAGCAGGCCCAGAAAGGGCTCAATAACAAGAGTGTATAGCTGCCCTGACAGTGGGCATCCCTGGTGAATGCCCCTCCCTACCCAGACTGGCCTACTGAGCCCTCCCCACACCTTGACCATACATGAAGCCCCAGTGTACAGCATTTGAACACAGGCCACAAAATTCTCCCCACAACCAAAACAACACATTGAACAGATATTCATGGTCCACCCTATCAAAGGCTTTCTCCTGATTATGAACAGATTGTCTGTGTTTGAGCGTCCTGGTACACAGTACGTTTGGTCCTTCTGTACAATAGAGTCCAGGTGGGACTTCAGTCTGTTAACGAGGACGTTGGTAAAGACCTTATAGTCCAAACAGAGCAATGCCACAGGCCTCCAGTTCTTTATGTCGCTCAAATCCCTATTTTGGGCAGGAGAGTCAAAGCCTCCCGTCTACAGCTTAGCGACAGCTCCCCCACCCCGACGCACTCACACAACACGTCCTGTAAAATAATTCCCCAGGCCTTTTTTTTTTTTTAAATCAGAGGCAGACCGTCTGAGAGACGGCAGCTGAGAGTTTGTGAAAGGCCAGGGAAATGTCAATTCTCTGTTACAGAGAGAGTATGAAAGGTCTGTGAGCAGAACCTGAGAACAACCAGGATCACAGAGTTATGCCCTCTATAAATCAGAGTACAACTCCACAGCCGCGGCCTCATCTCCCCACAACAGAAGTTACCCGCCCATCAGGCTCCCTCATCTCCCCACAACAGAAGTTACCCACCCATCAGGCTCCCTCATCTCCCCACAACAGAAGTTACCCACCCATCAGGCTCCCTCATCTCCCCACAACAGAAGTTACCCGCCCATCAGACAAACATAAAACAAGGGATCTTCTTGGTTTCCCCACTCTGTTTTTCCAACCCCAAAAAGAAAGAGCTGGGAGCATCCATCTCTCTCAACACGGAAATCTAGCTCTGGGCTTGCCTTACATCCCATCACTGACAGAGAGACTCAAACTCCCCCTTCAGCTGTCCCCACCTCGCCGGTTACATTAAGCAGTCTATACTCTGAAAGGGGTCCAGACAGCTTGTTCCCAATAGTGGGGTCAGTGGGATTGGATAGGGGCCCCTCTCTCTCTCTCTCTCTCTCTGACTGGAGGAGAGAAGTGAAATGGTGTGTCTCCTCTGGTCAACAATACTCACCTTGAGAGACTCCACAGCCTGTTGGAGCTCCTTCAGCTCCTTCTCTCTCTCCTGGAATCTCTGCTGGACCTTCTGCTGACTCATCCCCAGCTGCCTCTGTGGAGAATCACTCTTCAATGAGCTACCAAGCTTTATTTGTCCAGTAGATCAATAGTATAGTAATGGGACATAGGGCCAATAGAGAGGAAGGTCTAAAATCTTGAGGAAGTCCCTTTACCATAAGATATTTAAATGTTGCTATGTGAATGATTCTAGTTTTTATGGTAGACGTACATGTATCAAGGGGTTGAGACTGAACTTTGAACTCCTAAAAGGGCATTCGGAATGATAATAGTGTTTGACTTCAGAAAATGGTGATACATTGGGAGCAAACACAATATACTCAAGGTTTGTGTTCATATTTGTTCTGCCGTGGATCGATATCATTTGAATGATCTCATATTCAAACAGCCTTAGTTCCTACTGTATCTTTAATTATTTGTTTATCAGACAGTCATCAACAAGTAGTTCTGGTCTTACCTGTTTCTCAGTCCTCTCTGCTGCAGCTGACACTGTATCATGGCCTTTATGTTCATCCATTGTACACAGATAACAGATACACTGTTGATCGGTACGACAGAAAACCTCCAGCAGTTTGTCATGATGAGAGCAGATCTTCTCCTGTAGTTGTGCGGTGGCTTTGACCAGCTTGTGCTTCTTGAAAGCAGGAGATTCATAGTGAGGTTGGAGGTGAATCTCACAGTAAGAGGCCAGACACACCAGACAGGACATGAGGGCTTTCTGCTTTCTGGTCCCAGTGCAGACATCACACGCCACATCTCCAGGTCCAGCATAGCACAGAGCAGGAGGGGGAGCAGCCTGGAGTCCTGTTTTCTTCAGTTTCTCCACCAACTCAGCCAACATGTTATTTTTCCTCAGATTAGGCCTTGGAGTGAAGGTCTCTCTGCACTGAGGACAGCTATAGAACCCTTTCAGATCATCCTGATCCCAGCTTTCTTTAATACAGCCCATACAGTAGCTGTGTCCACAGGCAGTAGTCACTGGATCCTTCAGTGGATCCAGACAGATGGAGCAACAGAACAGTTCCCGATTCTCTGCCATTTTGGTGCTCTCTCCCATAGGTTAAGCAATGGCAGTGTCAAAGATAACTTTCTGTTTCATGGAACTCTACACCAGAGGACAGGGAGGGGCTTCCTATTGACTGTGTACTCTGTATGTAGAGGGGGTGTGTTTTCTTTGATAAGGAAGTGTGACAGAGTGTTGGGTAGTAGCCAGAGATGTTCAGTATTTCTCTTACATCTATTTGAAATACGTATTTTAATGACTTTGAGTATTTTGTCATTTGAATCACACTGGGCTGAACTAAACATTTCAAAATACTAAATACTTTTCTATACCATTTTTTAAAATTGTGATTCACATTTTGCAATAATTAAAAGTCGCTCTGGATAAGAGTGTCTGCTAAATGATTACAATGTAAATGTAAATGCAAAAATTAATAATTGCAATCACTGAAAAACTCAATTTAAAGGGATTCTTGGGGATTTAGGCAGTGAAGCCCTTTATCTATTTCCCCAGAGTCAGATGAACTCAGGGACACCATTTTAATGTCTCTGCATCCTGTATGAAGGAAGTTAGAGGTCGTTTTGGGAGCCAATGCCAACTAGCGTTAGAGCAATGACTGGAAGTCTATGGCATGCTAGCAGTTACTATAGACTTCATAGCGCTAATGCTAGTTAGAAACTTCCTTCATCTGTAGAAACTTCCTTCATTGATTTTTAGAACATTTTCAGGTCATTGTTTGTTTTCAGTGGAAAGTCCAAATACATTATTTTTCAGATGTTGGGGGTAAAACTGGCAAATCTATAATGTTTATTTATGCTCCATAAAGTTGTCCTAGAATCTGTTGTTACCCTGACCTCTCCCACAGATTCCATCAAGTTACTACATTCAGACCATGACCTCTAACCTGCACCTGAACAGCTTCCTCCTGCCCATCGGTGCCATGAACGTCATCAGCATCCTACCTCTGCTGCTGCTGGCCCCTCTCATGGAGTGTGTCACCTCCTGCTACCTGTCTATGGAGAAAACACCCTTCTCCCACGCCAGAGTCATCAGTAAGCACACACACACACACGGCACAGATACACACACAAACACACACAGAGAAAGACACACACACACACACACACACACACACACACACACACACACACACACACACACACACACACACACACACACACACACACACACACACACACACACACACACACACACCCTACTGGTGTACCTGCCCCCTACTGGTGTATTAGAGACAGACAAGAGACGTTTGAACCAAATGAATGCTTCTTTCTCTTCCCAGCCTTCCTCTCTTCTCTGTTCCAGGCTCTGTGATCTCCTTCCACCTGACACCCAGTCATATCAGAGGCATCTCCCTGCACTTCCTCCCCCTGTGGATATACTGCTACGTAGAGTTTCTGATTTGACTGGTTTGCCAGTACTACAGTTTACATCAAGAGAAAAAGAGACCCATTTCCAGAGGATTGCAACAGCCAAGAGGTGATCAGGTAGACAGTAAAAGTCTGAAGCCTGAGTGTCAGTCTGTATGTGCCATCATGCCATCTGTTAAGCAAGAGCACTAACAGATCTGGGACCAGGCTTTTATTTTTATTTTTACAATAACGTTAAAAAAGGGGAATTGAACCAGATCATAGGCCTACCGGAAGACTGTTAATAACCCAGAAGCTCTGCATCAACATGTCTGAAATGGTTGAAATCATCTGTACCTACTGGTAATTATTGAGATATGATTTTGTACCAATCCCAAACCCAGGATAAAGGGGCTGAGTGAATGTGGTCTGGACTCTGTGGAGGAGGGTCATTGTGTCAGAGACGCTGTAGAAGGACAGAGTACCTGCCCTGTGGTCCAGGTACACTCCTACTCTGGAGGACCAGGGGACAGATATTTCTGTTTTATTAGCATTGTGCCAAACCCTACAATGGGGGGGGATAGCACTCCAAAGTCCAGGACTGACTGTTACCTAGAAATGTAGACTCTGGGACCTTTCCTTTCCTGATGATCCCTCTATATGACACTGCTATTTCAACCCATCCACCGCTCCACTCTACCTCCCAGTAGCAGACTCCAGACAGGCCCTCTCTACACAGCAGCTGTCTCCAGTAGTCAGGATAGGGCTGAGCTTTATCAGTGGCTGTCACCTTCCAGTTTCCCTCAGACAGGCCGAGTTCTGGATGAGCTGTTTTCAGATCCAATGTCAGCTGGAGGACGTCTGACTGATGAACAACAAAACCCAATAAGTAAAAGAAAGAACATGTATGTTGTCTTTGAGAGGGTGTTTGAATATCACTTACAGAGGGACAACTCTTCTTTGGTCTTCAGCTCAGGAGACATTTCGAATTCTGTCACTATTAAAAAATGCAACTTCATATCACATGTATCAAGGCAGTTGAGTTACCTGGAGGAAATGGATGTGATCCTCTGTGTGTGAGAGCTGCTCCAGCTCAGTGCTTCTCTTCCATAGCTCAGCTATCTCCTGCTCCAGTTGCTCCAGGAGTCCTTTAACCCGTCTCACTGTAGTCTTCTCCTGGCCTCTAATCAACCTTTTCACCTCAGTGAGTATTCTCTCAATGGACCCGATCAGTTCAGTAAAGATTGTCTCATACTTACTAGCTTCTACCTGTACAGAGCACTGATAACTCACAGAGAGAGAGGAGGGGGTCAATTTCCACTGTTACTGGATTCCAGACAACCTGTTCCCCAGTGTTGTCTTGGTACTATTTTCACAAGTGTGTGGTAAAGTTTCACAACTCTTAGTAAATTCACAAAACATGTTCCAGTATTCTTACAGTATGATCTACTGACAGTATACTTTTGTTCTACCCTCAGAATTGACAGAAGACCCTATAGTGGTGGTCGTGTGCTAAACCGACCAGCAGGAGTGGGCAGTGGTGGAAATGGTGAGGGCCAGGAATGACATACGTCTGTCTGAAATAAAGCAGGCCATTGAGGAGAATGATGACACCTTTGCCAATGTGGCATCCATCAGCCTACCAATCTTGTCAATGATCTCAAGGCAGCTGGGACCATAGTCACCAAGAAAACTATTTGTAACACACTACGCCGTGAAGGATTGAAATCCTGCAGTGCCTGCAAGGTCCCCCTGCTCAAGAAAGCACATATACATGCCCGTCTGAAGTTTGCCAATGAACATCTGAATGATTCAGAGGAGAACTGGGCGAAAGTGTTGTGGTCATATGAGACCAAAATGGAGCTCTTTGGCATCAACTCAACTCGCCGTGTTTGGAGGAGGAATGCTGCCTATGACCCCAAGAACACCATCCCCACCGTCAAACATGGAGGTGGAAACATTATGCTTTGGGGGTGTTTTTCTGCTAAGGGGACAGGACAACTTCACTGCATCAAAGGGACGATGGACGGGGCCATGTACCGTCAAATCTTGGGTGATTTTCAATGCCCTGGTTGAGGGAAGTAGATGGGTATTCCAGCATGACAATGACCCAAAACACACGGCCAAGGCAACAAAGGAGTGGCTCAAGAAGAACCACATTAAGGTCCTGGAGTGGCCTACCCAGTCTCCAGACCTTAATCCCATAGAAAATCTGTGGAGGGAGCTGAAGGTTCGAGTTGCCAAACGTCAGCCTCGAAACCTTAATGACTTGGAGAAGATCTGCAAAGAGGAGTGGGACAAAATCCCTCCTGAGATGTGTGCAAACCTGGTGGCCAACTACAAGAAACGTCTGACCTCTGTGATTGCCAACAAGGGTTTTGCCACTAAGTACTAAGTCATGTTTTGCAGAGGGGTCAAATACTTATTCCCCTCATTAAAATACAAATCAATTTATAACATTTTTGACATGCGTTTTTCTGGATTTTTGTTTTGTTATTCTGTCTCTCACTGTTCAAATAACCCTACCATTGAAATTATAGACTGATCATTTCTTTGTCAGTTTGCAAACGTACAAAATCAGCAGGGGATAAAAATACTTTTTTCCCTCACTGTAACATTCCAGTATGATATTCTAACGAGGCAACCACTAACATTACAGTATGATATTCTAATGAGGCAACCACTAACATTACAATGATATTCTAACGAGGCAACCACTAACATTACAGTATGATATTCTAATGAGGCAACCACTAACATTACAGTATGATATTCTAACGAGGCAACCACTAACATTACAGTATGATATTCTAATATTCTAATGAGGCAACCACTAACATTACAGTATGATATTCTAATGAGGCAACCACTAACATTACAGTATGATATTCTAATGAGGCAACCACTAACATTACAGTATGATATTCTAATGAGGCAACCACTAACATTACAGTATGATATTCTAATGAGGCAACCACTAACATTACAGTATGATATTCTAATGAGGCAACCACTAACATTACAGTATGATATTCTAATGAAGCAACCACTAACATTACAGTATAATATTCTAATGAGGCAACCACTAACATTACAGTATGATATTCTAACGAGGCAACCACTAACATTACAGTATGATATTCTAATATTCTAATGAGGCAACCACTAACATTACAGTATGATATTCTAATGAGGCAACCAATAATACTACAGTATGATATTCTAATGAGGCAACCACTAACATTACAGTATGATATTCTAATATTCTAATGCCAGTGAGCAAATCTCCAATCTCCACCCTATTCCCTATGTAGTGCACTACTTTTGATCTGGTCAAAAGTAGCCTAGTGCACTACGTAGGGAACAGGGTGTCATTTGGGCCAGAGTCAGTAACTCCCCTGGGTATGAATTGTCTCTCTATCTTATCTGTCTTCCGAGTGGCGCAGTGGTCTAAGGCACTGCATCGCAGTGCTAGCTGTGCCACTAGAGATCCTGGTTCGAATCCAGGCTCTGCTGTAGCCGGCCGCAACCGGGAGACATATGGGGCGGCGCACAATTGGTCCAGGGTAGGGGAGGGAATGGCAGGCAGGGAGGTAGCTCAGTTGATAGAGCATGGTGTTTGCAACGCCAGGGTTGTGGGTTTGTTTCCCACGGGGGGCCAGTATGAAAATAATAATGTAAGTCGCTCTGGATAAGAGCGTCAGCTAAATGACGTAAAATGTAAATATGATGTTCTCCTCTCCTCTATTCACTCTATTCTATCATCCACACCACATGCCAGCTTCAACACAATCCATTTACAAGTTAAAGACACACCTTGGAATAAATAGCAAAGGAAAACTGCTACTAGATGGATTTTTTATTTCCCATCACCATGAATCATATTTAATAACTGAACAGTAGCAGACCTAACTTCATCTGTTCCTGACTCTAGATAGTGGATTAAAAAGACCATCAATCTCCAATTATATTAAAGTACAATTCTGAACATTACTGATATACTGAGTGACAAGTCAAGATATCTGCTGTTTTTATTGTTTGGTTAATAGCACCACCTGCTGGACATGTTTAATGTTGCTTGACTGAGCAGTATGGGAGAATAAAAGATGCCAAATTTAGGGCCGGTTTCCCGGACATCTCCATTGAACACGCTTTTTAGTCTAGGACTAGGCTTCATCTGTGTCCGGGAAACCGGCCCATATAGTTCAATTAGCAAGTAAGTAACACTACCTGTTCCATGATACTGAGGATAATTACATTGAGACAGAGAACCAATTGAGAAAACATTTCAATGGTTCTGAATGAAAACCAACATACATTAACAGCAAACATCATAATTAATGTAAATGTAGCCAATTAAAACATTGCATTTGATAAAAATACGTTAAGTTTTAATTAAACTCTGAAGATTAAATCAGTCAGACAAAAATAATTGTACAGAAAAACAGAGTATTATATCTGGGGACCATCACCACCAGCATGACTAGTATCTATGTGGACCCTACTACAGTTTAACCAGCTCAGCTATAGACTACACCAGCATGACTAGTATCTATGTGGACCCTACTACAGTTTAACCAGCTCAGCAGTACCACAGAGATAAAACCCAGGATAGAGGGGCTGAGTGAATGTGGTCTGGACTCT
Organism: Coregonus lavaretus; assembly: GCF_964263955.1. Classification (NCBI taxonomy): domain Eukaryota; kingdom Metazoa; phylum Chordata; class Actinopteri; order Salmoniformes; family Salmonidae; genus Coregonus; species Coregonus lavaretus. The sequence continues at coordinate 127,833 of NW_028160863.1, forward strand.
GTGGAGGAGGGTCATTGTGTCAGAGACACTGTAGAAGGACAGATTACCTGCCTTGTGATCCAGGTCCACTCCTACTCTGGAGGACTGAGGGCCTGATACTTTAGTCACAACATTATTGTGTCTGAACCAATAACCACCACTATAACACAGTAAACTCCAGGACTTGTCACTGTATCCAAATCTACCATCTGTCCCAGTTCTGCTGATGTCTTTATATGAGACTGCTGTATAAACACACTCCCCACTCCACTCCACCTCCCAGTAACAGTGTCCAGACAGACCCTCTCTACACAGAACCTGGCAGTAGTTAGTGAATCTGTCTGGATGAACAGGATATGGTTGGACTTGGCCTGTATCGGTCACCTTTCTGTTCCCTTCAGACAGAGAGAGGTGTGTGCCTGCTGTGTTTGGGTCCAGTGTGAGCTGACAGGAATCTGGGAGAAGAGCAGAGCAGAGACCAATGAGGGGAGTTAGAACAATAAGTTAAGTCAGATACTGTATCTACCCTGTCTTTGATTAGAGCACAGCAGAGATCAAATCAGAGAAATATGAGGAGTCAGATAGATACCCAGTCTTTGATTAGATCTACTATTGCTATATATTTCTAGAGGGATTGTTAGGAGTGTCAGTAAAAAGAGACTGTTAGTTACTTCAGAATAAAGAGACTCACATTGTAAGAACTGTTCTCTGGTCTTGGGCTCTGGAGGCAGTACAACATCCACTATATTCACTACAGACACACAAACACATTCACAGAGAGAGGGAATGTTATCATCACACCATATTCCACATGTATATGACTAGTAGGGAACTTTCAATGGTCTAAAGTTGATGTTCTTATTATTTTCAACACACCTGTAGTGGAGATCTTGGTCCATTCTCCTTTAAGGACATCTTCTAGTTTCTCTCTCAGTTCAGACACAGTCTTACTCACATCTCCAAAGTACTGAAGAGGACGGACAACGATGCTGGGTAAGTCTGAAGATACACTGGTACTGGAGAGAGACTGATAACTCTAGAGACAGAGAGAGAGAGAGAGCGAGAGAACAGAACCAAATGATTGAGAGTTTCACATTGAGTTTTAGTTTCATATTACATGTATCAAGGCAGTTGAGTTACCTGGAGGAAATGGATGTGATCCTCTGTGTGTGAGAGCTGCTCCAGCTCAGTGCTTCTCTTCCTCAGCTCAGCTATCTCCTGCTCCAGTTGCTCCAGGAGTCTTTCAGCTTGACTCACTTGAGCCTTCTCTTGGGCTCTGATCAGCTCCTTCACCTCAGAGCGCCTTCTCTCAATGGAGCGGATCAGCTCAGTAAAGATCTTATCACTGTCCTCCACTGCTGCCTGTGCAGAGCGCTGTTAAGAGAGAGAGAGAGAGAGAGAGAGAGACTGACTTGTCTTACTTTAATGAGCCATCCTCATTACACTAACACCCCCACCCCTAAAAGCACATTGCGTGACACCACAACCTCTACACAATCACATTATCCAGTACCCAACACCACAGTACAATACACCATCCAGCACCACATTCCAACCGTCCATCCAACCCCTCCTCTCCAGCTGTACAGACAGCCCCCCTGAGCCCCCATACCTCCTGAAACATCTCCACACTGTTGATCATTTTGTACAACTCAAACTCAAGCCTAAGGCGTCAACAGTAATGGCATTACCCTGGCAACACAGAAAAAACATGATGAACAGTCTGTCATTGCAGAAAACGGACACCCCTCCCCAACTCCCAGGTCAACCCGAGCCAACCAGGTATTGGTGTCCAGGGCTCCATGTAATACCCTCCACTGGACGACCCCTGACCTTTCCAGCACTGGGAGCTTATAGAGCACCCTCCACCTATACCCTGCCATGCTCTCAGCCCCCACAACCCCCTGCCACTGATGCCCCTTGTCATGTGAATTTCTATCTCTAATTCAACCTAAGCTTGAATCATTACCAGAGGTTGTAAGGCTCTGGTTTTAATCATCAATGATTCAAGGTCCACAACCCACAAGTCTTATCTGTATTTTTATTCATGGAGAGAGCTCTTCCGCCAATGACACAAACAGACGATTTTATACCTCCTGGACTTGACTCCTCCCACCTTTAGGTGACTTTTCTAAACAGTTTCCGCCTTCCCCCTTGAATGGTTAGTACCGCTCCTTCTGTTAGTGGGTTGACACTACATGATAATTCTAACATTTATACTGTGTTTGGGGTGAAATCCTTTAGTCATTATACTTAAAATCCAAATTAATCTAACACCCCTTCACTCCCGCTAAGCTCCTGAGGTGTCTAACCTTGACACTGAGGGTGTACAGCACCTTACCCCCCACCTCCTCAAACTCCCCCAGGCTCAGAGTGTTAAACGTCAGTAAGTCCTCCGGACTCTCCTGCCAGTCCCCAGTCTCTGCTGTCACTTGCAGTGGTGGAAACGGTGGTGGCCCCTCCTCAGGCTGCTCCATCCCTCAGTACTGCAGCATAGAAATCAGAGACCCCTGCTGTATTGAGTCTCTCCTGCCGCATGATGAAGAGCTGCTGATCCAGCCCCAAACCGCCAGCCCTCCTCAACAGAGCACATGCTGGTTCCCTCCAGCCCACCTCCGTACGGTACAGTATCCTCTGTGCTGCTGAGTCAGAACGCTGCCACCCTGACCAGAAAATGTTTACTAATTTGCGCTGCAGGTCCACAAGCAGACCACCGGGGGCGTTGAGAATGGCCAATTTAAGCCATAGAGAGGATGCCACCAAGTTGTTGATGATCAGCACCCTCCCTCTGTATGCCACTTGGGAGATGAGCCACCTCCACTTCGTCAGCCTCGACACCACCGCTTGTGACACTCCTTCCCAGTTCTTCCTATCCCAACCCTCCGAGCCCAGATACACCCCAAGCATCTTGAGCCACTCACAGCCCCACTGCAACCCCCCTGGAAGCTGCGGAGGTGCCCTGTCCCTCCATGCCCCACATAACAGAGCCTCACTCTTTCCCCAGTTTACCTAAGCAGAAGACGCCCCCTCGTACACCAACTTACAGTCATGTGCATACATTTTTACATATGGGTGGTCCCGGGGATTGAACCCACTACCCTGGCACTACAAGTGCCATGCTCTACCAATTGAGCTACAGAGGCCCACAGAGTTCTGCCCTCTATAAATCAGAGTACAACTCCACAGCCTCACCTCCTCACAACAGAAGTTACCCACACATCAGGCTCCCTCATCTCCCCACAACAGAAGTTACCCACCCATCAGGCTCCCTCATCTCCCCCACAACAGAAGTTACCCACCCATCAGGCTCCCTCATCTCCCCACAACAGAAGTTACCCACCCATCAGGCTCCCTCATCTCCCCACAACAGAAGTTACCCACCCATCAGGCTCCCTCATCTCCCCCACAACAGAAGTTACCCACCCATCAGGCTCCCTCATCTCCCCACAACAGAAGTTACCCACCCATCAGGCTCCCTCATCTCCCCCACAACAGAAGTTACCCACCCATCAGGCTCCCTCATCTCCCCCACAACAGAAGTTACCCACCCATCAGGCTCCCTCATCTCCCCACAACAGAAGTTACCCACCCATCAGGCTCCCTCATCTCCCCCACAACAGAAGTTACCCACCCATCAGGCTCCCTCATCTCCCCACAACAGAAGTTACCCACCCATCAGGCTCCCTCATCTCCCCCACAACAGAAGTTAACCACCCATCAGGCTCCCTCATCTCCCCACAACAGAAGTTACCCACCCATCAGGCTCCCTCATCTCCCCCACAACAGAAGTTACCCACCCATCAGGCTCCCTCATCTCCCCCACAACAGAAGTTACCCACCCATCAGGCTCCCTCATCTCCCCACAACAGAAGTTACCCACCCATCAGGCTCCCTCATCTCCCCACAACAGAAGTTACCCACCCATCAGGCTCCCTCATCTCCCCACAACAGAAGTTACCCACCCATCAGGCTCCCTCATCTCCCCACAACAGAAGTTACCCACCCATCAGGCTCCCTCATCTCCCCCACAACAGAAGTTACCCACCCATCAGGCTCCCTCATCTCCCCACAACAGAAGTTACCCACCCATCAGGCTCCCTCATCTCCCCACAACAGAAGTTACCCGCCCATCAGGCTCCCTCATCTCCCCACAACAGAAGTTACCCACCCATCAGGCTCCCTCATCTCCCCACAACAGAAGTTACCCACCCATCAGGCTCCCTCATCTCCCCACAACAGAAGTTACCCACCCATCAGACAAACGTAAAACAAGGGATTTTCTTGGTTTCCCCACTCTGTTTTTCCAACCCCTCTGGTGAAACAGAGAACTGAGCCCTGTACTATAATATAATATAATGTGCCATTTTGCAGACGCTTTTATCCAAAGCGACTTACAGTCATTCGTGCATATATATATATATTTTTTTTTGTTGTGTATGGGTGGTCCCGGGGATCGAACCCACTACCCTGGCGTTACAAGCGCCGTGCTCTACCAGCTGAGCTACAGAGGACCAGGTGCAGACACATTGATGAAAGCAAAGACAAGGTCATTATTTGGGCTCTAAACACTAACAACCTACCCTTACACACCTCTTTTGCTACCCCTGCACTAAGATTTCTGCCATGGCATTTAAATGTTTTTGGTTTACATATTCCCCCAGTCTTTGCCGCCGTTCATGTTAAGGAAGTCTAACCGTGAAATCTCCATAAGAGGTGGGAGGGAAATCACCACAATCAGAAACCAGTAGAGAAGCCCATAAAGCAGCAATGCCAGAAAAAAACATCAATTTAAGCAGATTCTGAAGACATGCCCTTAAGACCGTCTGAGAGACAGCAGCTGAGAGTTTGTGAAAGGCCAGGGAAATGTCTGTTTGATTTATCTGTGACAGAGAGAGTTTGGAAAGGTCTGTGAGCAGAAACTGAGAACACCCAGGATAATAATAATAATAATAATATGCCATTTAGCAGACGCTTTTATCCAAAGCGACTTACAGTCATGTGCATACATTTTTACATATGGGTGGTCCCGGGGATCGAACCCACTACCCTGGCATTACAAGCGCTAAATGTGGTCCTCTGTAGCTCAATTGGTAGAGCATGGTGCTTGCAATGCCAGGGTTGTGGGTTCGTTTCCCATGGGGGGACAGTATGAAAATGTATGCACTCACTAACTGTAAGTCGCTCTGGATAAGAGCATCTGCTAAATGTGGTCCTCTGTAGCTCAATTGGTAGAGCATGGTGCTTGTAATGCCAGGGTGGTGGGTTTGATCCCCGGGACCACCCATATGTAAAAATGTATGCATTCATGACTGTTAGTCGCTTTGGATAAAAGCGTCTGCTAAGTGGCATATTATATTATTATTATAAGAACCCATGACCCATTTTCTCAGCCTATACCGCTTCCTGGGTGAGAGGACACTAAACCCCTCATTCTTCATCACGTGTTGTACTGACCTTACAAACCTTCCAGGATCAATCAAATAAGACTCCAGCAGAACCTTCTTTTTCCCCTTTAGTCTCCATCAGGAACCTAGAAAGTTCTCTCAGCGTATATACTGGTCCCTCAGCCTGACTGGCTGTCAGCTCTGGATCCAATGAGCCGTCTGAAAACGAGACGCCTTGTCCTCCGCTCCCGCAGACTCACCTCCCCCCTCTTCCTCCTCCTCCATTGGCACGGTACCGTCCTCCTCCTTCCCAGTCTCTGCCCCCCTGCACTTCCCCCCTGATCAGAGCCTCTTCCCCAATGACAGGCAATATTTGCCTTCGCCCACCGGAGTCTCTGTTACTACAGAAACCTGCCTCAGCTCATGTAGCCCAGCTGCAACCCTCCCCACCACCGCTTTCTCCACGGCCTGCGCACCACCACTTGACCCTGCTCTACTCTCCTCCCTCCTGGTACCACCACCACTTGACCCTGCTCTACTCTCCTCCCTCCTGGTACCACCACCACTTGGCCCTGCTCTACTCTCCTCCTTCCTGGTACCACCACCACTTGACCCTGCTCTACTCTCCTCCTTCCTGGTACCACCACCACTTGACCCTGCTCTACTCTCCTCCCTCCTGGTACCACCACCACTTGACCCTGCTCTACTCTCCTCCTTCCTGGTACCACCACCACTTGACCCTGCTCTACTCTCCTCCCTCCTGGTACCACCACCACTTGACCCTGCTCTACTCTCCGCCCTCCTGGTACCACCACCACTTGACCCTGCTCTACTCTCCTCCCTCCTGGTACCACCACCACTTGACCCTGCACTACTCTCCTCCCTCCTGGTACCACCACCACTTGACCCTGCTCTACTCTCCTCCTTCCTGGTACCACCACCACTTGACCCTGCTCTACTCTCCTCCCTCCTGGTACCACCACCACTTGACCCTGCTCTATACTCCTCCCTCCTGGTACCACCACCACTTGACCCTGCTCTACTCTCCTCCCTCCTGGTACCACCACCACTTGACCCTGCTCTACTCTCCTCCCTCCTGGTACCACCACCACTTGACCCTGCTCTACTCTCCTCCCTCCTGGTACCACCACCACTTGACCCTGCTCTACTCTCCTCCTTCCTGGTACCACCACCACTTGACCCTGCTCTACTCTCCTCCCTCCTGGTACCACCACCACTTGGCCCTGCTCTACTCTCCTCCCTCCTGGTACCACCACCACTTGACCCTGCTCTACTCTCCTCCCTCCTGGTACCACCACCACCACTTGACCCTGCTCTACTCTCCTCCCTCCTGGTACCACCACCACTTGACCCTGCTCTACTCTCCTCCCTCCTGGTACCACCACCACTTGACCCTGCTCTACTCTCCTCCCTCCTGGTACCACCACCACTTGACCCTGCTCTACTCTCCTCCTTCCTGGTACCACCACCACTTGACCCTGCTCTACTCTCCTCCCTCCTGGTACCACCACCACTTGACCCTGCTCTACTCTCCTCCCTCCTGGTACCACCACCACTTGACCCTGCTCTACTCTCCTCCCTCCTGGTACCACCACCACTTGATCCTGCTCTACTCTCCTCCCTCCTGGTACCACCACCACTTGACCCTGCTCTACTCTCCTCCCTCCTGGTACCACCACCACTTGACAACTTTCATGTTTTGAAATTATACTTCATTACTATAATGATTATCAATAAGCCTAAACATTAATTCAGTCACCTCTGGTCGACAAAAACGTATTTTCCTAGTACATTAATTGTCAAATTCATCAACCAGCATCGAGCACTCTGCCTTCTCAGGCAAGCGAGGGGCATGTTGAGGTAAATATGCTAACCGCGACGGTTGCATTATGTCATTTATTGGTGGTTTGGAAGATGCAGTGTTTTTTCTTTTCTATTCAGAGGCTATTTACTCCCAATATGAGATAATTTTATATAGAAGGTTTTTATAATGCATGTTTACTAGGGTTGAGGTTAGCGCATCTGAGTAGGGATTATTTGGGTTCAATACCTGTCCTACCTATCAATCATATTGCTGCTTGTAGCCTATAACTGATGATCCCCACACTAGAAACACCCAAAACTATCTGTGCTAGCAAACCCTGTGTTCCACCCCTCCCCTGTGTAACCTTGAGGTTTGTTAAGAAACAAACACTTGTCTATGAAAACAGACATGTTTAACGGATTCAGCTTGGCACCCAGCCGAGAGCACAAGTTAATGAATGAGAGAGACATGAACATCGTTATAATACTGTACATAGACATAATATAACGGTTCTTCTTCTTTGGAGTTTAACGGCGGTTGGCATCCAATATGTTGCATTACCGCCCCAACTGGACTATAATATAAATCTATTTTACTTTGTGATACAAAATGGGAAAAGGGGAAAGGAACATTTAATTAAAAACCTTCCTACTTACCCTACACTCATTAAATACCCACTACCCCATTCCACTACTTTGACCCTATCTGCTCCTGCACCATGCCAACGGCCTGGGAGGACGGGACACCACCACTCAACACACCCTGTAACTCCTCTGAAGTCTAATCTTGTATGCCCAAATCTTCCCACATCTTGGATCTCCCTCCTACAAACTGCTGACCATAAACGTTGCACCTGAAACAAAGCAGTGGATTCGCCACAAAAGCTCTAACAGGATAACTGATATATCCTACCATGACTTTGTTGGGTAAAGACTCAAAACTCAAAAGGACTGACAGTGACTCCTCTGTTTCACCACGCTCACCACCGGGTCTGTGTTGCACCAAACGGCGGATATCACAAACACCAGGAAGCTTAAACTTGAATTGCTCCACTTCCACACTTAACGCTACCCCAGAAATCACTCCTTTCAATGGTTCCCTGTTCCTAAGAGCAAAGCAAGAAACAGATCTTGACCCAAGTTGCGTGACACGGAGCGCCCAGTCCCTCTGGTCAGAAGAAACACAAACAAATATCCCAAGTCCACTACAGGTTACCTTCACTGATTCAACTGCACCCACCTCCTTTCCCACCCACCCTGAAACTACAAATGGATCTACCAAAAGGTATGGATCCACTTTCTCCAACAATGTAACTCCTACTGCACCAGATTCTTCTTTATCATGTCCATTGATGCCAGGCTCTGGTTCTGAGCTCTTCACCACACCTTCTACCTCACTTAACTCTCCCTCATTCATTTCCATTTCACCTCCAGAACTCGGTCTGGCGCACGGCTCACTCGGTTTTCACTTGAATTATAACATTTGAAAGTCTCTATTCCATTGAAACTTTTGTGAGTGTAATGTTTACTGTTAATTTCTGGTGGTTTATTTCACTTTTGTTTAGTATCTATTTCACTTGCTGTGGCAATGTAAACATGTTTCCCATGCCAATAAAGCCCTTTGAATTCAATTGAATTGAGAGAGAGAGAGAGAGCTCCATGTTAATGTATAGGGGACTTGAGTCTTTCATGGTTACTCAAGGTTATGTGATGAGGTAACCCCTCTTGCGACGTCAAAATCAGTGTCAGCCTAATGGGGAATGACCTCTTGGTGAAACAGTCAAGATGTTGGTTTCTCTCCTCAGTAGACCCGGGTTCATATCCCGCCGGTTACATTAAGCCGTCTATTCTCTGAAAGGGGTCCAGACAGCCTGTTCCCAACAGTGGGGCCAGTGGGATTGGATAGGGGCCCCTCTCTCTCTCTGACTGGAGTAGAGAAGTGAAATGGTGTGTCTCCTCTGGTCAACAATACTCACCTTGAGAGACTCCACAGCCTGTTGGAGCTCCTTCAGGTCCTTCTCTCTCTCCTGGAATCTCTGCTGGACTTTCTGCTGACTCATCCCCAGCTGCCTCTGTGGAGAATCACTCTTCAATGAGCTATCAAGCTTTATTTGTCCAGTAGATCAATAGTATAGTAATGGGACATAGGGCCCATAGAAGATAGGGATTAATATGTTGAGGAAGTGTCTGTGTGAAATTATATTATTATATTGTTATGTGAATGATTATAGTTTTAACAGTGCACAAAACAGGGGGAGCTGATTGGGTGTTTGATAACGAATGATAATGGTGTTTGATAACGAATGATAATGGTGTTTGATAATGGTGTTTGACTTTAGAAAATGGTGATACATTTGGAGAATCTGGGTTAACATATCTATATAATCAAGGTTTGTGTTCATATCTGTTCTGCCGTGGATAATTTGAATGATCTCATATTCAAACAGCCTTAGTTCCTACTGTATCTTTAATTCTTTGTTTATCAGACAGTCACCAACAAGTAGTTCTGGTCTTACCTGTTTCTCAGTCCTCTCTGCTGCAGCTGACACTGTATCATGGCCTTTATGTTCATCCATTGTACACAGATAACAGATACACTGCTGATCGGTACGACAGAAAACCTCCAGCAGTTTGTCATGATGAGAGCAGATCTTCTCCTGTAGTTGTGCGGTGGCTTTGACCAGCTTGTGTTTCTTGAAACCAGGAAATTCATAGTGAGGTTGGAGGTGAGTCTCACAGTAAGAGGCCAGACACACCAAACAGGACATGAGGGCTTTCTGCTTTCTGGTCCCAGTGCAGAAATCACACGCCACATCTCCAGGTCCAGCATAGCACAGAGCAGGAGGGGGAGCAGCCTGGAGTCCTGTCTTCTTCAGTTTCTCCACCAACTCAGCCAACATGTTATTTTTCCTCAGATTAGGCCTTGGAGTGAAGGTCTCTCTGCACTGAGGACAGCTATAGACACCTTTCAGAACATCCTGATCCCAGCAGTCCTCAATACAGCTTCTACAGTAACTGTGTCCACAGGCAGTAGTGACCGGCTCCTTCAGTAGATCCAGACAGACAGAACAACAGAACTGGTCCTGGTCCAGCAGAACTCCCTGCTGAGCCATTTGGACGGTTGTTCACTCTCACACAGACAGACGACACAGAGACTCAGATCAGTTTCGTTTCCTCAGAATAGAGTTTGTGGAGGGGAGGGACTTCCTGGTTCTGCCAGAGGGGTGGGGTTAAAAGGAGGGAGGGAAGGGTTAGAAGAAGGGAGGAAGAGAGAGAGGAACTGCATGCAACAGGAAGAGGGAGACAAATAGTTTTGTTCCTAGGTTACAGTCCTTAACATGGAACAAATGAAATAATGAATCTTAAAATGTGAGTTGTTAGAATATATAAAGGATAACAGTTTCTATGAAGAACATATGTATAATTATTTTAATGACCTTTATAATGCCTTATAATACGCTAATGTGTTCTACTTAAGCAATAAGGCCTGAGGAGGTGTGGTATATGGCCAATATACAATACCACAGCTAAGGGCTGTTCTTAGGCACAACGCAACGCGGATTGAGAATGATGTAACACTTTCAAAAATCCAATCAAATTATTGGTCGCATACACATATTTAGCAGATGTTATTGCAGGTGTAGCGAAATGCTTGTGTTCCTGGCTCCAACAGGGCAGTAATAACGATCAATACACACATCTAAAAAGTAAAGGAATGGAATTAAGAAATATATAAATATTAGGACGAGCAATGTAGGAGTCTGGAGTGTAAATATATTTATAAACTGGGTAGTTCAAGCCCTGAATGCTGATTGGCCGACAGCCGTGGTATATCAGACCGTATACAAAACATTTATTTTACTGCTCTAATTACGTTGGTACGTTAATAGCAATAAGGCAGTTTTAGAACACCTACTCATTCAAGGGTTTTTCTTTATTTGGACTATTTTATACATTGTAGAATAACAGTGAAGACATCAAAACTATGAAATAACACATATTGAATCATGTAGTAACCAAATAAGTGTTAGACAAATCAAAATATATTTTATATATTTGAGATTCTTCAAATAGCCACCCTTTGCCTTGATGATAGATTTGCACACTCTTGGCATTCTCTCAACCAGCTTCATGAGGTAGTCACCTGGAATTCATTTCAAATAACAGGTGTTCCTTCTTAAAAGTTAATTTGTGGAATTTCTTTCCTTCTTAATGCGTTTGAGCCAATCAGTTGTGTTGTGACAAGGGAGGGGTGGTATACAGAAGATAGCCCTATTTGGTAAAAGACCAAGTCCATATTATGGCAAGAAGAGCTCAAATAAGCAAAGAGCAACGACAGTCCATCATTACTTTAAAACATGGTCAGTCAATACGGAACATTTCAAGAACTTTGAAAGTTTCTTCAAGTGCAGTCGCAAAAACCATCAAGCGCTATGATGAAACTGGCTCTCATGAGGACCGCCATAGGAAAGGAAGACCCAGAGTTACCTCTGCTGCAGAGGATAAGTTCATTAGAGTTAACTGCACCTCAGATTGCAGCCCAAATAAATGCTTCACAGAGTTCAAGTAACAGACACATCCCAACATCAACTGTTCAGAGGAGAATCAGGCCTTCATGGTTAAATTGCTGCAAAGAAATCACCACTAAAGGACACCAATAAGAAGAAGAGACTTGCTTGGGCCAAGAAACATAAGCAATGGACATTAGACCGGTGGAAATCTGTCCTTTGGTCTGATGAGTCCAAATTTGATATTTTGGGTTCCAACCGCAGTGTCTTTGTGAGACACAGAGTAGGTGAACGGATGATATCCACATGTGTGGTTCCCACCGTAAAGCATGGAGTAGATGGTGTGATGGTGTGGGGGTACTTTACTTATGACACTGTCTGGGATTTCTTTAGAATTCAAGGCACACTTAACCAGCATGGCTACCACAGCATTCTGCAGCGATACGCCATCCCATCTGGTTTGGTCTTAGTGGGACTATCATTTGTTTTTCAACAGGACAATGACCCAACACACCTCCAGGCTGTGTAAGGGCTATTTGACCAAGAAGGAGAGTGATGGAGTGCTGCATCAGATGACCTGTCCTCCACAATCACCCGACCTCAACCCAATTGAGATGGTTTGTGATGAGTTGGACCGCAGAGTGAAGGAAAAGCAGCCAACAAGTGCTCAGCATATGTGGGAACTCCTTCAAGACTGTTGGAAAAACATTCCTCATGAAGCGGTTTGAGAGAATGCCAAGAGTGTGCAAAGCTGTCAAGGCAAAGGGTGGCTACTTTGAAGAATCTAAAATCTAAAATATATTTTGATTTGATTGAACACTTTTACTACATGATTCCATGTGTTATTTCATAGTTTAGATGTCTTCACTATTATTCTACAATGTAGAAAATAGTCAAATAAAGGAAAACCCTTGAATGAGTAGGTGTTCTAAAACGTTTGACCAGTAGTGAAGGTATCCAAACTTTTGACTGGTACTGTATACAGGCTCTGACTGTCTGCTCTATATCAGCATTCATCTTGGACCAGAATAACAGTTTAAATGTGTCTTACCTGTAAGGAGACCTAGACCAGTTTAAATGTGGACAAATGAGCCCCAGAGTGTGAACATTAATGCTAGTGTGATGATGATGCTGTCAGTCCAGCATAGTGTGGTGAGTTTCAGAGTTGGTCATTAGTCCTCATAGGGGATGGTTTCATTCTATGGAGTAGCAGTGGTCTTCATGACATTGTGCATGTTTTAGATCAAATCCATTGCGGTGAACTGCACAGACTCACTAATCTAGAAAATCCACTTGCATCTCAAATATTGACTCACTAAGTGGTCCAGATCAGTGATTCTGTGCCTCTCCTTGATCAGACTGATCCCCTCCAACACACTGATGACGGTTTGTCACTATAGAACTGAGTCAAGCAGGGCCAAACTGGGCTGGCTAACACTACAGAGCTGAGTCAAGCAGGGCCAAACTGGGCTGGCTAACACTACAGAGCTGAGTCAAGCAGGGCCAAACTGGGCTGGCTAACACTACAGAGCTGAGTCAAGCAGGGCCAAACTGGGCTGGCTAACACTACAGAGCTGAGTCAAGCAGGGCCAAACTGGGCTGGCTAACACTACAGAGCTGAGTCAAACAGGGCCAAACTGGGCTGGCTAACACTACAGAGCTGAGTCAAGCAGGGCCAAACTGGGCTGGCTAACACTACAGAGCTGAGTCAAGCAGGGCCAAACTGGGCTGGCTAACACTACAGAGCTGAGTCAAGCAGGGCCAAACTGGGCTGGCTAACACTACAGAGCTGAGTCAAGCAGGGCCAAACTGGGCTGGCTAACACTACAGAGCTGAGTCAAGCAGGGCCAAACTGGGCTGGCTAACACTACAGAGCTGAGCCAAGCAGGGCCAAACTGGGCTGGCTAACACTACAGAGCTGAGTCAAGCCAAGCAGGGCCAAACTGGGCTGGCTAACGCTACAGAGCTGAGTCAAGCAGGGCCAAACTGGGCTGGCTAACACTACAGAGCTGAGTCAAGCCAAGCAGGGTCAAACTGGGCTGGCTAACACTACAGATCTGAGTCAAGCAGGGCCAAACTGGGCTGGCTAACACTACAGAGCTGAGTCAAGCAGGGCCAAACTGGGCTGGCTAACACTACAGAGCTGAGTCAAGCAGGGCCAAACTGGGCTGGCTAACACTACAGAGCTGAGTCAAGCAGGGCCAAACTGGGCTGGCTAACACTACAGAGCTGAGTCAAGCCAAGTTCTGGAACCATCCTTGAAAGGACAATGTGTAAAGAAAATATCCCAGCCAGTCCAGTCCAGTTGTGGTCAGCTCTGTTGTGTGAATCTTGTTTCTCCATACCTCAAAATGCCATCTTTCTAGATGGTGCCATTTTCAAATAAAATAAAATAAAATGTAATTACATTTGTCACATGCGCCGAATACAACAGGTGTAGACCTTACCGTGAAATGCTTACTTACAAACCCTTAACCAACAATGCTGTTCAAGAAATACAGTTCAGAAATTAAACTAAATTTAAAAATCAAATCAAATCAAAAAGTAACACAATAAAATGACATAACAATAATGAGGCTATATACAGGGGGTCATTCTAGAGGTGGAGTAGCTCTGCCAGTCAATGTGTGGGGGCACAGGTTAGTTGAGGTCATTTGTAAAGTGACTATGCATAGATAAACAGCAAGTAGCAGCAGTGTAAAATCAAAAAGGGGGTGGGGGGGGGGGGTCAATGTAAATAGTCCGGGTGGCCATTTCATTAATTCTTCCCCCATTCGTTTGGAATTGAGACCTGCAGTCACCTTGATTTAAGACCACTTTTGAGAAGTGTTCCACAGGCAGTAAATCTATTGTAGAATAAATGGAACCTGGATCCATTTCATTCTATTAACATGGCTTGTGTGTGTTATAGCAGTGATGGGGTTAAACTGATATTAAAATGACAACTCCATAGGTGGGTATCAGGTCAGGGGAGTTCATCTCTGCTCCCAGCATCCCTGGGACAGTACTGATCAACATAGCTGACCTGATCCAGAGGTGGACCAGTGATGTTTTCCTCTCAGTGGTGAGACTTGTCCTTCCATTTGACACATTGTTAACTCATAAGATCATACAAGATGTTACAGGCTTATTGCACGTGGAAACAGACCTGTGTTCAAATACTATTTAAAATAATTTTGATTGAGTTTTCCTGTTCCAACGGAACAAATAGAAAAGTCCTAAAAGTATAAGCTAACCCCGCCCACCTGGAAGATTAAAGGAAATGCTCAAAGTCTTTGTAATATTTCAAATAGTATTTGAATCCAGGGTCGTATTCATTAGGGAACACTGTAGCAAAACATTTTGCAACAGAAAACGTAAACAAACGTTTATTTTCAGTTAGTCCCTCCCTGTTTTATTTAATTTTCTTCAGTTTGGTGCCTAGTGAATAAGACTCAGGTCTCTATGGAAACATCAATGTAAATTCACCTTAGGTTTTTACTCCTCACTTTCCCTTTCAGGTCTATAGGGTTTTGCTGCCCCCTGCTGGAGACTGGAGCACAAGGCAGTCCCTGGCTTTCTTTGGGCAGCTGGAGGATGAGGCCCTCCTCACCTGTTGTGACGGGTCCAACAAATATCCCCTGGTGAAGGCAGGGTCCTATCTCATCCAACGCTTCAATGACTCTTATGGGAGGCAGTGAGCATTTCCCATGTTAAGCTATGGAATTAATTGTACAGCATTGGATTGATGTTGGCATGGGGTAGAGGGAGTTTACATATACCAGTCATTTCCTTTTAAATCCATGAAGGGAAGAGGACAAGTTCACACTTAGAAAGGAGATAATAGTTCCACACCTCATGTGTCCTGATAACTACAGGAATGGAACCATATTGAGGTTGGCTGCTTTCTATACGGTTTGATGGGGGAGAGAGAGAGAGAGAGAGAGAGAGAGAGAGAGAGAGAGAGAGAGAGAGAGAGAGAGAGAGAGAGAGAGAGAGAGAGAGAGAGAGAGAGAGAGAGAGAGAGAGAGAGAGAGCGAGAGAGAGCGAGAGAGAGCGAGAGAGAGAGAGAGAGAGAGAGAGAGAGAGAGAGAGAGAGAGAGAGAGAGCGAGAGAGACAGAGAGAGAGAGAGAGACAGAGACAGAGACAGAGACAGAGACAGAGACAGAGAGAGAGAGAGAGAGAGAGAGAGAGAGAGAGAGAGAGAGAGAGAGAGAGGCAGAGAGAGAGAGAGAGAGAGAGAGAGAGAGAGAGAGAGAGAGAGAGAGAGGCAGAGAGAGAGAGAGAGAGAGAGAGAGAGGCAGAGAGAGAGAGAGAGAGAGAGAGGAGAGGCAGAAAAAGAGAGGCAGAGAGAGAGAGAGAGAGAGAGAGAGAGAGAGAGAGACAGGACATCAGGTAAAGTTCTGGAGATGAGGGAATATGTGTGCAGAAAGAAACCCTCCAGTATGGTTAACCCCAGTTAGGCCCAGTATGGACTATCAATACAAGTGACCATTTAGAATGTGACCCAGTTCAATGGGTCTTAACAGAACGGAGGGATGTCAGCCATGAAGTTGTCTAAACACAACTGGAATATAATTTGTTTGTGATTCATTGTTAATGGATTTTCCATTAGGAACACAGGGGGAAAACCTAACACAACAACACACATAACACACAACCAATAAAAACAAAGGGGGAGGAAACCACTAAAGTCATTACCATATTGTCATTTTCTAACGACAGGGAGAAAACATGTAAAATCTAGAAGACTACTTTAGTTCTGGTCAGAAGAAGCCTAGTGCACTACGTAGGGAACAGGGAGAGATTTGGGACAGAGACAGTAACTCCTGTATGGAAATCTTCATTCTAATGACAGTGAGCAAATCTCCAATCTCCATCCTATTCCCTATGTAGTGCACTACTTTAGATCTGGTCAGAAGTAGCCTAGTGCACTAGCTAGGGAACAGGGTGTCATTTGGGCCAGAGTCAGTAACTCCCCTGGGTATGAATTGTCTCTCTATCTTATCTGTCTTCTATATGATGTTCTCCTCTCCTCCTCTCTTCTCTCCTCTATTCACTCTATTCTATCATCCACACCACATGCCAGCTTCAACACAATCCATTTACAAGTTAAAGACACACCTTGGAATAAATAGCAAAGGAAAACTACTACTAGATGGATTTTTTATTTCCCATCACCATGAATCATATTTAATAACTGAACAGTAGCAGACCTAACTTCATCTGTTCCTGACTCCGGGTAGTGGATTAAAAAGACCATCAATCTCCAATGATATTAAAGTACAATTCTGAACATTACTGATATACTGAGTGGTAAGTCAAGATATCTGATGTTTTTATTGTTTGGTTAATACCACCACCTGCTGGACAGGTTTAATGTTGCTTGACTGAGCAGTATGGGAGAATAAAATATGCCAAATTTAGGGCCGGTTTCCCGGACATCTCCATTGAACATGCTTTTTAGTCTAGGACTAGGCTTCATCTGTGTCCGGGAAACCGGCCCATATAGTTCAATTAGCAAGTAAGTAACACTACCTGTTCCATGATACTGAGGAAAATGACATTGAGACAGAGAACCAATTGAGAAAACATTTCCATGGTTCTGAATGACAACCAACATACATTAACAGCATACATCATGATTAATGTGAATATATAAGATTAAAACATTGCACTTAAAAAAATATGAATGCATTGAATTGTAATTCATAACATCTTCTGAAGATCAAATCAATCAAATCATTGTTCATAAAAACAGAGCAGAATGAATCATCACATCTGGGGACCATCACCACCAGCATGACTAGTATATATGTGGACCCTACTACAGTTTAACCAGCTCAGCTATAGACTACACCAGCATGACTAGTATCTATGTGGACCCTACTACAGTTTAACCAGCTCAGCTATAGACTACACCAGCATGACTAGTATCTATGTGGACCCTACTACAGTTTAACCAGCTCAGCTACAGACTACACCAGCATGACTAGTATCTATGTGGACCCTACTACAGTTTAACCAGCTCAGCTATAGACTACACCAGCATGACTAGTATCTATGTGGACCCTACTACAGTTTAACCAGCTCAGCTATAGACTACACCAGCATGACTAGTATCTATGTGGACCCTACTACAGTTTAACCAGCTCAGCTATAGACTACACCAGCATGACTAGTATCTATGTGGACCCTACTACAGTTTAACCAGCTCAGCTATAGACTACACCAGCATGACTAGTATCTATGTGGACCCTACTACAGTTTAACCAGCTCAGCTATAGACTACACCAGCATGACTAGTATCTATGTGGACCCTACTACAGTTTAACCAGCTCAGCAGTACCAGAGATATTAAACCCAGGATAGAGGGGCTGAGTGAATGTGGTCTGGACTCTGTGGAGGAGGGTCATTGTGTCAGAGACACTGTAGAAGGACAGAGTACCTGCCTTGTGATCCAGGTCCACTCCTACTCTGGAGGACTGAGGGCCTGATACTTCAGTCTCAACATTATTGTGTCTGAAACAATAATCACATCTAGAGCACTCTAAACTCCAGGACTTGTTATTGTATCCAAATCCACTACCTTTCCCTGTTCTGCTGATGTCTTTATATGAGACTGCTGTATAAACATACCACCCACTCCACTCCACCTCCCAGTAACAGCGTCCAGACAGACCCTCTCTACACAGAACCTGACAGTAGTTGGTGAATCTGTCTGGATGAACAGGATATGGTTGTTCTTGGTCTGTATAGGTCACCTTTCTGTTCCCTTTAGACAGAGAGAGGTGTGTGTATGCTGTGTTTGGGTCCAGTGTGAGCTGACAGGAATCTGGGAGAAGAGCAGAGCAGAGACCAATGAGGGGAGTTAGAACAATAAGTGAAGTCAGATACTGTATCTACCCTGTCTTTGATTAGAGCACAGCAGAGATCAAATCAGAGAAATATGAGGAGTCAGGTAGATACACAGTCTTTGATTAGATCTACTATTGCTATATATTTCTAGAGGGATTGTTAGGAGTGTCAGTAAAAAGAGACTGTTAGTTACTTCAGAATAAAGAGACTCACATTGTAAGAACTGTTCTCTGGTCTTGGGCTCTGGAGGCAGTACAACATCCACTATATTCACTACAGACACACAAACACATTCACAGAGAGAGGGAATGTTATCATCATACCATATTCCACATGTATATGACTAGTAGGGAACTTTCAATGGTCTAAAGTTGATGTTCTTATTATTTTCAACCCACCTGTAGTGGAGATCTTGGTCCATTCTCCTTTAAGGACGTCTTCTAGTTTCTCTCTCAGTTCAGACACAGTCTTACTCACATCTCCAAAGTACTGAAGAGGACGGACAACGATGCTGGGTAAGTCTGAAGATACACTGGTACCGGAGAGAGACTGATAACTCTGGGGGGAGAGAGAGAGAGAACAGAACCAAATGATTGAGAGTTTCACATTAAGTTAATTTCATATCACATGTATCAAGGCAGTTGAGTTACCTGGAGGAAATGGATGTGATCCTCTGTGTGTGAGAGCTGCTCCAGCTCAGTGCTTCTCTTCCTCAGCTCAGCTATCTCCTGCTCCAGTTGCTCCAGGAGTCCTTCAGCTTGACTCACTTGAGCCTTCTCTTGGGCTCTGATCAGCTCCTTCACCTCAGAGCGCCTTCTCTCAATGGAGCGGATCAGCTCGGTAAAGATCTTATCACTGTCCTCCACTGCTGCCTGTGCAGAGCGCTGTTAAGAGAGAGAGAGAGAGACTTGTCTTACTTTAATGAGCCATCCTCATTACACTAACACCCCCCCTCCTAAAAGCACATTGCGTGCCACCACAACCTCCACACAATCACATTATCCAGTACCCAACACCACAGAACAATACACCATCCAGCACCACATTCCAACCGTCCATCCAACCCCTCCTCTCCAGCCGTACAGACAGCCCCCCTGAGCCCCCATACCTCCTGAAACATCTCCACACTGTTGATCATTTTGTACAACTCAAACTCAACCCTAAGGCGTCAACAGTAATGGCATTACCCTGGCAACACAGAAAAAACATGATGAACAGTCTGTCATTGCAGAAAACGGACACCCCTCCCCAACTCCCAGGTCAACCCGAGCCAACCAGCTATTGGTGTCCAGGGCTCCATGTAATACCCTCCACTGGACGACCCCTGACCTTTCCAGCACTGGGAGCTTATAGAGCACCCTCCACCTATACCCTGCCATGCTCTCAGCCCCCACAACCCCCTGCCACTGATGCCCCTTCACTCCCACTAAGCTCAGAGTGTTAAAAGTCAGTAAGTCCTCCGGACTCTCCTGCCAGTCCCCAGTCTCTGCTGTCCCTTGCAGTGGTGGAAACGGTGGTGGCCCCTCCTCAGGCTGCTCCAGCCCTCAGTACTGCAGCATAGAAATCAGAGACCCCTGCTGTATTGAGTCTCTCCGGCCGCATGATGAAGATCTGCTGATCCAGCCCCAAACCACCAGCCCTCCTCAACAGAGCACATGCTGGTTCCCTCCAGCCCACCTCCGTACGGTACAGTATCCTCTGTGCTGTTGAGTCAGAACGCTGCCGCCCTGAACAGAAAATATTCACTAACTTGCGCTGCAGGTCCACAAGCAGACCACCGGGGGCGTTGAGAATGGCCAATTTAAGCCATAGAGAGGATGCCACCAAGTTGTTGATGATCAGCACCGTCCCTCTGTATGCCACTTGGGAGATGAGCCACCTCCACTTCGTCAGCCTCGACACCACCGCTTGTGACACTCCTTCCCAGTTCTTCCTATCCCAACCCTCCGTGCCCAGATACACCCCAAGCATCTTGAGCCACTCACAGCCCCACTGCAACCCCCCTGGAAGCTGCGGAGGTGCCCTGTCCCTCCATGCCCCACATAACAGAGCCTCACTCTTGCCCCAGTTTACCTAAGCAGAAGACGCCCCCTCGTACACCCTCAAACTATTCTCCAGGGCCTGTAGGTTCTGCTCATCCCTAACCAACACAGACGTCATCAGCGTATGCTGACACTGCTATACCTGTCCCCAACCCTATGCCTGGCTCCCACACTCCCTGTAGCCTCCTGCGTAGCAGGCCCAGAAAGGGCTCAATAACAAGAGTGTATAGCTGCCCAGACAGAGGGCATCCCTGGTGAATGCCCCTCCCTACCCAGACTGGCCTACTGAGCCCTCCCCACACCTTGACCATACATGAAGCCCCAGCGTACAGCATTTGAACACAGGCCACAAAATTCTCCCCACAACACAAACAACACATTGAACAGATATTCATGGTCCACCCTATCAAAGGCTTTCTCCTGATTATGAACAGATAGTCTGTGATTAGGTGTCCTGGTACACAGTACGTTTGGTCCATCTTATAGTCCAAACAGAGCAATGCCACAGGCCTCCAGTTCTTTATGTTGCTCAAATCCCCTTTTTTGGGCCTCCCGTCTACAGCTTAGCAGCAGCTCCCCCACCCCGACGCACTCACGCAACACACGTCCAATAACTTCCCAGACCTTTAAAAAAAAAAATCAGAGGCAGACCGTCTGAGAGACGGCAGCTGAGAGTTTGTGAAAGGCCAGGGAAATGTCAATTCTCTGTGACAGAGAGAGTTTGGAAAGGTCTGTGAGCAGAACCTGAGAACACCCAGGATAATAATAATAATAATAATAATATGCCATTTAGCAGACGCTTTTATCCAAAGCGACTTACAGTCATGTGCATACATTTTTACATATGGGTGGTCCCGGGGATCGAACCCACTACCCTGGCATTACAAGCGCCATGCTCTACCAATTGAGCTACAGAGGACCACAGAGTTCTGCCCTCTATAAATCAGAGTACAACTCCACAGCCTCATCTCCCCACAACAGAAGTTACCCACCCATCAGGCTCCCTCATCTCCCCACAACAGAAGTTACCCACCCATCAGGCTCCCTCATCTCCCCACAACAGAAGTTACCCACCCATCAGGCTCCCTCATCTCCCCACAACAGAAGTTACCCACCCATCAGGCTCCCTCATCTCCCCACAACAGAAGTTACCCACCCATCAGGCTCCCTCATCTCCCCACAACAGAAGTTACCCACCCATCAGGCTCCCTCATCTCCCCACAACAGAAGTTACCCACCCATCTGGCTCCCTCATCTCCCCCACAACAGAAGTTACTCACCCATCAGGCTCCCTCATCTCCCCACAACAGAAGTTACCCACCCATCTGGCTCCCTCATCTCCCCCACAACAGAAGTTACTCCCCCTTCTGCTGTCCCCACCTCTCCCAAAAGCCTTGGAAGTTTGAGCAAAAAGTGACATCTTGGAAGAGCTTGACATGGAATTTCCAATAGGACACCTTTTTTTTTTTTTTTTTTTTAGTCATTTAGCAGACGCTCTTATCCAGAGCGACTTACAGTTAGTGAATACATATATATATATATATATATATATATATATTTTTTTTTATACTGGCCCCCCGTGGGAAGCGAACCCACAACCCTGGCGTTGCAAACGCCATGCTCTATCAACTGAGCTACATCCCTGCCGGCCATTCCCTCCCCTACCCTGGGCGACGCTGGGCCAATTGTGCGCCGCCCATGAGTCTCCCGGTCACGGCCGGCTGCGACAGAGCCTGGATTCGAACCAGGATCTAGTGGCACAGTTAGAACTGTGATGCAGTGCCTTAGACCACTGGGCCACTCGGGAGACCCACCTGCCTGGGCCCTGGTGAAACAGAGAACTGAGCCCTGTACTAGGTGCAGACACATTTTGGAAAGCAAAGACAAGGTCATTGATTTTGGCTCTAACCACTAACAACCTACCCTTACACACCTCTTTTGCTACCCCTGCACTAAGATTTGTGCCATGGCTCAGCACCTGCGCCCCCTTTCCACCAGACCCCCAATACACTTAATTAATCACATCACTGTGTGTCTCTTGCAAAAAAATCACGTTTAAATGTTTTTGGCCGAAAATCACCACAATCAGAAACCAGTAGAGAAGCCCATAAAGCCGCCATGCCAGAAAAAACCATCCATTTAAGCAGATTCTGAAGACATGCCCTTAAGAACCCATGACCCATTTTCTCAGCCTATACCGCTTCCTGGGTGAGAGGACACTAAACCCCTCATTCTTCATCACGTGTTGTACTGACCTTACAAACCTTCCAGGATCATTCAAATAAGACTCCAGCAGAACCTTCATTTTCCCCTTTAGTCTCCATCAGGAAGGTAGAAAGTTCTCTCACCGTATATACTGGGCCCTCAGCCTGACTGGCTGTCAGCTCTGGATCCAATGAGCCGTCTGAAAACGAGACGCCTTGTCCTCCGCTCCCGCAGACTCACCACCCCCCTCTTCCTCCTCCTCCATTGGCACGGTACCGTCCTCCTCCTCCCCAGTCTCTGCCCCCCTGCACTTCCCCCATGATCAGTGCCTCTTCCCCAATGACAGGCAATATTTCCTGGGATGAGCCCACCAAGCCTTCGCCCACCGGAGTCTCTGTTACTACAGAAACCTGCCTCAGCTCATGTAGCCCAGCTGCAACCCTCCCCACCACCGCTTTCTCCACAGCCTGCGCACCACCACTTGACCCTGCTCTACTCTCCTCCCTCCTGGTACCACCACCACTTGAACATGCTCTACTCTCCTCCTTCCTGGTACCACCACCACTTGACCCTGCTCTACTCTCCTCCTTCCTGGTACCACCACCACTTGACCCTGCTCTACTCTCCTCCTTCCTGGTACCACCACCACTTGGCCATGCACTACTCTCCTCCCTCCTGGTACCACCACCACTTGGCCCTGCTCTACTCTACTCTCCTCCCTCCTGGTACCACCACCACTTGACCCTGCTCTACTCTCCTCCCTCCTGGTACCACCACCACTTGACCCTGCTCTACTCTCCTCCTTCCTGGTACCACCACCACTTGACCCTGCTCTACTCTCCTCCCTCCTGGTACCACCACCACTTGACCCTGCTCTACTCTCCTCCCTCCTGGTACCACCACAACTTGACCCTGCTCTACTCTCCTCCTTCCTGGTACCACCACCACTTGACCCTGCTCTACTCTCCTCCTTCCTGGTACCACCACCACTTGACCCTGCTCTACTCTCCTCCTTCCTGGTACCACCACCACTTGACCCTGCTCTACTCTCCTCCTTCCTGGTACCACCACCACTTGACCCTGCTCTACTCTCCTCCTTCCTGGTACCACCACCACTTGACCCTGCTCTACTCTCCTCCTTCCTGGTACCACCACCACTTGACCCTGCTCTACTCTCCTCCTTCCTGGTACCACCACCACTTGACCCTGCTCTACTCTCCTCCCTCCTGGTACCACCACCACTTGACCCTGCACTACTCTCCTCCTTCCTGGTACCACCACCACTTGACCCTGCTCTACTCTCCTCCCTCCTGGTACCACCACCACTTGACCCTGCTCTACTCTCCTCCCTCCTGGTACCACCACCACTTGACCCTGCTCTACTCTCCTCCCTCCTGGTACCACCACCACTTGACCCTGCTCTACTCTCCTCCTTCCTGGTACGACCACCACCACTTGACCCTGCTCTACTCTCCTCCTGGTACCACCACCACCACTTGACCCTGCTCTACTCTCCTCCTGGTACCACCACCACTTGACCCTGCTCTACTCTCCTCCCTCCTGGTACCACCACCACTTGACCCTGCTCTACACTCCTCCCTCCTGGTACCACCACCACTTGACCCTGCTCTACTCTCCTCCCTCCTGGTACCACCACCACTTGACCCTGCTCTACACTCCTCCCTCCTGGTACCACCACCACTTGACCCTGCTCTACACTCCTCCCTCCTGGTACCACCACCACTTGACCCTGCTCTACACTCCTCCCTCCTGGTACCACCACCACTTGACCCTGCTCTACTCTCCTCCCTCCTGGTACCACCACCACTTGACCCTGCTCTACTCTCCTCCTTCCTGGTACCACCACCACTTGACCCTGCTCTACTCTCCTCCCTCCTGGTAAAACCACCACTTGACCCTGCTCTACTCTCCTCCCTCCTGGTACCACCACCACTTGACCCTGCTCTACTCTCCTCCCTCCTGGTACCACCACCACTTGACCCTGCTCTACTCTCCTCCTTCCTGGTACCACCACCACTTGACCCTGCTCTACTCTCCTCCCTCCTGGTACCACCACCACTTGACAACTTTCATGTTTTGAAATTATACTTCATTACTATAATGATTATCAATAAGCCTAAACATTAATTCAGTCACCTCTGGTCGACAAAAACGTATTTTCCTAGTACATTAATTGTCAAATTCATCAACCAGCATCGAGCACTCTGCCTTCTCAGGCAAGCGAGGGGCATGTTGAGGTAAATATGCTATCCGCCAAGGTTGCATTATGTCATTTATTGGTGGGCTGGAAGATGCAGTGTTTTTTCTTTTCTATTCAGAGGCTATTTACTCCCAATATGAGATAATTTTATATAGAAGGTTTTTATAATGCATGTTTACTAGGGTTGAGGTTAGCGCATCTGAGTAGGGATTATTTGGGTTCAATACCTGTCCTACCTATCAATCATATTGCTGCTTGTAGCCTATAACTGATGATCCCCACACTAGAAACACCCAAAACTATCTGTGCTAGCAAACCCTGTGTTCCACCCCTCCCCTGTGTAACCTTGAAGTTTGTTAAGAAACAAACACTTGTCTACGAAAAGAGACATGTTTAACGGATTCCGCTTGGCACCCAGCCGAGAGCACACGGAAACCACTTGCAAATTTACCAAAACTAACCAACTACTTGGGGTCTGTTCGGAAGCAATAAACGGAGGCAGATTAGCCACCACAACTCTTATCGAAAGAGGCGACATCTGCACCAACACACCCCTCACAACAAGACAAACCTTTTTCATTAACACAACCACCGCCTTGTTCATTCTGGATGCAGAGTCCAGATGTTCCGCTCCAACCTGTTCGCTGACCATGAGCAAAACTTCCTCCACACCTTTCTCCGGAACGGACCCGAAGCGACAGCGTTTCTTCTCCACTCGGTTGAGGCCATCACGCCGCCCTAACAAACTACCCCTACTCCCCCCTCAACTCTAAACAATAAACAGTGGAAACCAATAAACAAACCCTCCACCATCAGAAAATACATTCAGAAAATACGCAAGAACCAAAAGAAAAAAGAATAGTAGCCCTCCTCACGAACCACAAATCTCTCACAGCAACAACTTCTTCTTCTATGATATAATGGCGGTCCACAAACCAACGTTAAAGGTGCATGCCGCCACCTACTGTGCTGGAGTGTGTGGTCAATCACGGTTTCCAACATTTCTAAATCCTCCTACCTAACTCAGTACTTCTGAGAAAATAAAGAAGAGCCCTACTAACTTCTAATAGACCCTCCCCCATCCCCAAAATCCCTTCCAAACCCCCCCAACCCCGTCCAACCTCAATGACCCTACACTTCAATCTTTCCCTCTCTTCAACATACTTACAACAATATAACAACACATGCTCCACCGTTTCATCGACCGTACCCTCCAGACACAAACCATTCCCATGCTTGCCAACCAGATGTAATGACGAGATCAATGTACAATTTTCTACTCAACTATTCATATAAATGCCGGCCCTTGTGCTCAGAGTACCATCTCTTCTACCACACATCTATCAAAATGGCTCTGATCTTACATTTGGCCTCACCTCTACCCAGTGGAACACTGTACATTGCCATAATGTAACGTTTCTTCTTCTTTGGAGTTTAACGGCGGTTGGCATCCAATATGTTGCATTACCGTCCCCAACTGGACTATAATATAAATCCATTATACTTTGTTATACAAAATGGGAAAAGGGGAAAGGAACATTTAATTAAAAACCTTCCAACTAACCCTACACTCATTAAATAAACCACTACCCCATTCCACTACTTTGACCCTATCTGCTCCTGCACCATGCCAACGGCCTGGGAGGACGGGACACCACCACTCAACACACCCTGTAACTCTTCTGAAGTCTAATCTTGTATGCCCAAATACTTCTCTGCAGCTGCCACCACAACATCTATTTTCTGTGATTTACATTCCATTTGTGCGGTACAGTTGATAACCATTGCTATGAACGCTAAGAAGCTAACTTTACTAAAGCATATATCACTCGTTGGCCTATCCCTCTGTGCTGGCACAGATCTACTACTCACAGGGATCCTCTCAGGATCTCTCACCCTTGACCCATCCTCCTCTACTTCCTTCACTGCCTCAGCATACGACACCTTCTGCACTACTCTGACTCCAGCCACCTCAACCTGCCTCTCTCGCACCGGACACTTCCGATCCCCAGCAACATGGGTATCCCAACAGTTGACACACACTTTATTCACCAGAACAATCCTTTATCCCATTCTCTTCCGCACACATAAAACATCTTGGAATTTCCCTCCCACAAACTGCTGCGAAATGACCATAAACGTTGCACCTGAATTTATGGATTTGCCACAAAAGCTTGAATCAAGATAACTGATATATCATAACATGACTTTCTCTGGTAAAGACTCAAAACTCAAAAGGACTGACTCCTATGTTTCACCACGCTCACCACCGGGTCTGCGTCCCACCAAACGGCGGGAATCACAAACACCAGGAATCTTCATCTTCAATTTCTCCACCTCCACACTTAACGCTACCCCAGAAATCACTCCTTTCAATGGTGCCCTGTTCCTAAGAGCAAAGCAAGAAACAGATCTTGACCCAAGTTGCGTGACACGGAGCGCCCACTCCCTCTGGTCAGAAGAAACACAAACAAATATCACAAGTCCACTACAGGTTACCTTCACTGATTCAACTGCACCCAACTCCTTTCCCACCCACCCTGAAACCGCAAATGGATCTACCAAAAGGTATGGATCCACTTTCTCCAAAAATGTAATTCCTGCTGCACCCAATTCTTCTTTATCATGTCCATTGATACCAGGCTCTGGTTCTGAGCTCTTCACCACAAATTCTACCTCACTTAACTCTCCCTCATTCATTTCCATTTCACCTCCAGAACTCGGTCTGACTCACTCTGTTTGCACTTGAGTTATAACATTTGAAAGTCTCTATTCCTTTGAAACTTTTGTGAGTGTAATGTTTACTGTTCATTTCTGGTGGTTTATTTCACTTTTGTTTATTATCTATTTCACTTGCTGTGGCAATGTAAACATATGTTTCCCATGCCAATAAAGCCCTTTGAATTCAATTGAATTGAGAGAGAGAGAGAGCTCCATGTTAATGTATAGGGGACTTGAGTCTTTCATGGTTACTCAAGGTTATGTGATGAGGTAACCCCTCTTGCGACGTCAAAATCAGTGTCAGCCTAATGGGGAATGACCTCTTGGTGAAACAGTCAAGATGTTGGTTTCTCTCCTCAGTAGACCTGGGTTCATATCCCACCGGTTACATTAAGCAGTCTATTCTCTGAAAGGGGTCCAGACAGCCTGTTCCCAACAGTGGGATTGGATAGGGGCCTCTCTCTCTCTCTGACTGGAAGTGAGAAGTGAAATGGTGTGTCTCCTCTGGTCAACAATACTCACCTTGAGAGACTCCACAGCCTGTTGGAGCTCCTTCATCTCCTTCTCTCTCTCCTGGAATCTCTCCTGGACCTTCTGCTGACTCATCCCCAGCTGCCTCTGTGGAGAATCACTCTTCAATGAGCTATCAAGCTTTATTTGTCCAGTAGATCAATAGTATAGTAATGGGACATAGGGCCCATAGAAGATAGAGATTAATATGTTGAGGAAGAGTCTGTGTGAAATTATATTATTATATTGTTATGTGAATGATTATAGTTTTAACAGTGCACAAAACAGGGGGAGCTGATTGGGTGTTTGATAACGAATGATAATGGTGTTTGATAACGAATGATAATGGTGTTTGATAATGGTGTTTGACTTTAGAAAATGGTGATACATTTGGAGAATCTGGGTTAACATATCTATATAATCAAGGTTTGTGTTCATATCTGTTCTGCCGTGGATAATTTGAATGATCTCATATTCAAACAGCCTTAGTTCCTACTGTATCTTTAATTCTTTGTTTATCAGACAGTCACCAACAAGTAGTTCTGGTCTTACCTGTTTCTCAGTCCTCTCTGCTGCAGCTGACACTGTATCATGGCCTTTATGTTCATCCATTGTACACAGATAACAGATACACTGCTGATCGGTACGACAGAAAACCTCCAGCAGTTTGTCATGATGAGAGCAGATCTTCTCCTGTAGTTGTGCGGTGGCTTTGACCAGCTTGTGTTTCTTGAAACCAGGAAATTCATAGTGAGGTTGGAGGTGAGTCTCACAGTAAGAGGCCAGACACACCAAACAGGACATGAGGGCTTTCTGCTTTCTGGTCCCAGTGCAGAAATCACACGCCACATCTCCAGGTCCAGCATAGCACAGAGCAGGAGGGGGAGCAGCCTGGAGTCCTGTCTTCTTCAGTTTCTCCACCAACTCAGCCAACATGTTATTTTTCCTCAGATTAGGCCTTGGAGTGAAGGTCTCTCTGCACTGAGGACAGCTATAGACACCTTTCAGAACATCCTGATCCCAGCAGTCCTCAATACAGCTTCTACAGTAACTGTGTCCACAGGCAGTAGTGACCGGCTCCTTCAGTAGATCCAGACAGACAGAACAACAGAACTGGTCCTGGTCCAGCAGAACTCCCTGCTGAGCCATTTGGACGGTTGTTCACTCTCACACAGACAGACGACACAGAGACTCAGATCAGTTTCGTTTCCTCAGAATAGAGTTTGTGGAGGGGAGGGACTTCCTGGTTCTGCCAGAGGGGTGGGGTTAAAAGGAGGGAGGGAAGGGTTAGAAGAAGGGAGGAAGAGAGAGAGGAACTGCATGCAACAGGAAGAGGGAGACAAATAGTTTTGTTCCTAGGTTACAGTCCTTAACATGGAACAAATGAAATAATGAATCTTAAAATGTGAGTTGTTAGAATATATAAAGGATAACAGTTTCTATGAAGAACATATGTATAATTATTTTAATGACCTTTATAATGCCTTATAATACGCTAATGTGTTCTACTTAAGCAATAAGGCCTGAGGAGGTGTGGTATATGGCCAATATACAATACCACAGCTAAGGGCTGTTCTTAGGCACAACGCAACGCGGATTGAGAATGATGTAACACTTTCAAAAATCCAATCAAATTATTGGTCGCATACACATATTTAGCAGATGTTATTGCAGGTGTAGCGAAATGCTTGTGTTCCTGGCTCCAACAGGGCAGTAATAACGATCAATACACACATCTAAAAAGTAAAGGAATGGAATTAAGAAATATATAAATATTAGGACGAGCAATGTAGGAGTCTGGAGTGTAAATATATTTATAAACTGGGTAGTTCAAGCCCTGAATGCTGATTGGCCGACAGCCGTGGTATATCAGACCGTATACAAAACATTTATTTTACTGCTCTAATTACGTTGGTACGTTAATAGCAATAAGGCAGTTTTAGAACACCTACTCATTCAAGGGTTTTTCTTTATTTGGACTATTTTATACATTGTAGAATAACAGTGAAGACATCAAAACTATGAAATAACACATATCGAATCATGTAGTAACCAAATAAGTGTTAGACAAATCAAAATATATTTTATATATTTGAGATTCTTCAAATAGCCACCCTTTGCCTTGATGATAGATTTGCACACTCTTGGCATTCTCTCAACCAGCTTCATGAGGTAGTCACCTGGAATTCATTTCAAATAACAGGTGTTCCTTCTTAAAAGTTAATTTGTGGAATTTCTTTCCTTCTTAATGCGTTTGAGCCAATCAGTTGTGTTGTGACAAGGGAGGGGTGGTATACAGAAGATAGCCCTATTTGGTAAAAGACCAAGTCCATATTATGGCAAGAAGAGCTCAAATAAGCAAAGAGCAACGACAGTCCATCATTACTTTAAAACATGGTCAGTCAATACGGAACATTTCAAGAACTTTGAAAGTTTCTTCAAGTGCAGTCGCAAAAACCATCAAGCGCTATGATGAAACTGGCTCTCATGAGGACCGCCATAGGAAAGGAAGACCCAGAGTTACCTCTGCTGCAGAGGATAAGTTCATTAGAGTTAACTGCACCTCAGATTGCAGCCCAAATAAATGCTTCACAGAGTTCAAGTAACAGACACATCCCAACATCAACTGTTCAGAGGAGAATCAGGCCTTCATGGTTAAATTGCTGCAAAGAAATCACCACTAAAGGACACCAATAAGAAGAAGAGACTTGCTTGGGCCAAGAAACATAAGCAATGGACATTAGACCGGTGGAAATCTGTCCTTTGGTCTGATGAGTCCAAATTTGATATTTTGGGTTCCAACCGCAGTGTCTTTGTGAGACACAGAGTAGGTGAACGGATGATATCCACATGTGTGGTTCCCACCGTAAAGCATGGAGTAGATGGTGTGATGGTGTGGGGGTACTTTACTTATGACACTGTCTGGGATTTCTTTAGAATTCAAGGCACACTTAACCAGCATGGCTACCACAGCATTCTGCAGCGATACGCCATCCCATCTGGTTTGGTCTTAGTGGGACTATCATTTGTTTTTCAACAGGACAATGACCCAACACACCTCCAGGCTGTGTAAGGGCTATTTGACCAAGAAGGAGAGTGATGGAGTGCTGCATCAGATGACCTGTCCTCCACAATCACCCGACCTCAACCCAATTGAGATGGTTTGTGATGAGTTGGACCGCAGAGTGAAGGAAAAGCAGCCAACAAGTGCTCAGCATATGTGGGAACTCCTTCAAGACTGTTGGAAAAACATTCCTCATGAAGCGGTTTGAGAGAATGCCAAGAGTGTGCAAAGCTGTCAAGGCAAAGGGTGGCTACTTTGAAGAATCTAAAATCTAAAATATATTTTGATTTGATTGAACACTTTTACTACATGATTCCATGTGTTATTTCATAGTTTAGATGTCTTCACTATTATTCTACAATGTAGAAAATAGTCAAATAAAGGAAAACCCTTGAATGAGTAGGTGTTCTAAAACGTTTGACCAGTAGTGAAGGTATCCAAACTTTTGACTGGTACTGTATACAGGCTCTGACTGTCTGCTCTATATCAGCATTCATCTTGGACCAGAATAACAGTTTAAATGTGTCTTACCTGTAAGGAGACCTAGACCAGTTTAAATGTGGACAAATGAGCCCCAGAGTGTGAACATTAATGCTAGTGTGATGATGATGCTGTCAGTCCAGCATAGTGTGGTGAGTTTCAGAGTTGGTCATTAGTCCTCATAGGGGATGGTTTCATTCTATGGAGTAGCAGTGGTCTTCATGACATTGTGCATGTTTTAGATCAAATCCATTGCGGTGAACTGCACAGACTCACTAATCTAGAAAATCCACTTGCATCTCAAATATTGACTCACTAAGTGGTCCAGATCAGTGATTCTGTGCCTCTCCTTGATCAGACTGATCCCCTCCAACACACTGATGACGGTTTGTCACTATAGAACTGAGTCAAGCAGGGCCAAACTGGGCTGGCTAACACTACAGAGCTGAGTCAAGCAGGGCCAAACTGGGCTGGCTAACACTACAGAGCTGAGTCAAGCAGGGCCAAACTGGGCTGGCTAACACTACAGAGCTGAGTCAAGCAGGGCCAAACTGGGCTGGCTAACACTACAGAGCTGAGTCAAACAGGGCCAAACTGGGCTGGCTAACACTACAGAGCTGAGTCAAGCAGGGCCAAACTGGGCTGGCTAACACTACAGAGCTGAGTCAAGCAGGGCCAAACTGGGCTGGCTAACACTACAGAGCTGAGTCAAGCAGGGCCAAACTGGGCTGGCTAACACTACAGAGCTGAGTCAAGCAGGGCCAAACTGGGCTGGCTAACACTACAGAGCTGAGTCAAGCAGGGCCAAACTGGGCTGGCTAACACTACAGAGCTGAGTCAAGCAGGGCCAAACTGGGCTGGCTAACACTACAGAGCTGAGTCAAGCAGGGCCAAACTGGGCTGGCTAACACTACAGAGCTGAGCCAAGCAGGGCCAAACTGGGCTGGCTAACACTACAGAGCTGAGTCAAGCCAAGCAGGGCCAAACTGGGCTGGCTAACGCTACAGAGCTGAGTCAAGCAGGGCCAAACTGGGCTGGCTAACACTACAGAGCTGAGTCAAGCCAAGCAGGGTCAAACTGGGCTGGCTAACACTACAGATCTGAGTCAAGCAGGGCCAAACTGGGCTGGCTAACACTACAGAGCTGAGTCAAGCAGGGCCAAACTGGGCTGGCTAACACTACAGAGCTGAGTCAAGCAGGGCCAAACTGGGCTGGCTAACACTACAGAGCTGAGTCAAGCAGGGCCAAACTGGGCTGGCTAACGCTACAGAGCTGAGTCAAGCAGGGCCAAACTGGGCTGGCTAACACTACAGAGCTGAGTCAAGCCAAGCAGGGTCAAACTGGGCTGGCTAACACTACAGATCTGAGTCAAGCAGGGCCAAACTGGGCTGGCTAACACTACAGAGCTGAGTCAAGCAGGGCCAAACTGGGCTGGCTAACACTACAGAGCTGAGTCAAGCAGGGCCAAACTGGGCTGGCTAACACTACAGAGCTGAGTCAAGCAGGGCCAAACTGGGCTGGCTAACACTACAGAGCTGAGCCAAGCAGGGCCAAACTGGGCTGGCTAACACTACAGAGCTGAGTCAAGCCAAGCAGGGCCAAACTGGGCTGGCTAACGCTACAGAGCTGAGTCAAGCAGGGCCAAACTGGGCTGGCTAACACTACAGAGCTGAGTCAAGCCAAGCAGGGTCAAACTGGGCTGGCTAACACTACAGATCTGAGTCAAGCAGGGCCAAACTGGGCTGGCTAACACTACAGAGCTGAGTCAAGCAGGGCCAAACTGGGCTGGCTAACACTACAGAGCTGAGTCAAGCAGGGCCAAACTGGGCTGGCTAACACTACAGAGCTGAGTCAAGCAGGGCCAAACTGGGCTGGCTAACACTACAGAGCTGAGTCAAGCCAAGTTCTGGAACCATCCTTGAAAGGACAATGTGTAAAGAAAATATCCCAGCCAGTCCAGTCCAGTTGTGGTCAGCTCTGTTGTGTGAATCTTGTTTCTCCATACCTCAAAATGCCATCTTTCTAGATGGTGCCATTTTCAAATAAAATAAAATAAAATGTAATTACATTTGTCACATGCGCCGAATACAACAGGTGTAGACCTTACCGTGAAATGCTTACTTACAAACCCTTAACCAACAATGCTGTTCAAGAAATACAGTTCAGAAATTAAACTAAATTTAAAAATCAAATCAAATCAAAAAGTAACACAATAAAATGACATAACAATAATGAGGCTATATACAGGGGGTCATTCTAGAGGTGGAGTAGCTCTGCCAGTCAATGTGTGGGGGCACAGGTTAGTTGAGGTCATTTGTAAAGTGACTATGCATAGATAAACAGCAAGTAGCAGCAGTGTAAAATCAAAAAGGGGGTGGGGGGGGGGGGTCAATGTAAATAGTCCGGGTGGCCATTTCATTAATTCTTCCCCCATTCGTTTGGGATTGAGACCTGCAGTCACCTTGATTTAAGACCACTTTTGAGAAGTGTTCCACAGGCAGTAAATCTATTGTAGAATAAATGGAACCTGGATCCATTTCATTCTATTAACATGGCTTGTGTGTGTTATAGCAGTGATGGGGTTAAACTGATATTAAAATGACAACTCCATAGGTGGGTATCAGGTCAGGGGAGTTCATCTCTGCTCCCAGCATCCCTGGGACAGTACTGATCAACATAGCTGACCTGATCCAGAGGTGGACCAGTGATGTTTTCCTCTCAGTGGTGAGACTTGTCCTTCCATTTGACACATTGTTAACTCATAAGATCATACAAGATGTTACAGGCTTATTGCACGTGGAAACAGACCTGTGTTCAAATACTATTTAAAATAATTTTGATTGAGTTTTCCTGTTCCAACGGAACAAATAGAAAAGTCCTAAAAGTATAAGCTAACCCCGCCCACCTGGAAGATTAAAGGAAATGCTCAAAGTCTTTGTAATATTTCAAATAGTATTTGAATCCAGGGTCGTATTCATTAGGGAACACTGTAGCAAAACATTTTGCAACAGAAAACGTAAACAAACGTTTATTTTCAGTTAGTCCCTCCCTGTTTTATTTAATTTTCTTCAGTTTGGTGCCTAGTGAATAAGACTCAGGTCTCTATGGAAACATCAATGTAAATTCACCTTAGGTTTTTACTCCTCACTTTCCCTTTCAGGTCTATAGGGTTTTGCTGCCCCCTGCTGGAGACTGGAGCACAAGGCAGTCCCTGGCTTTCTTTGGGCAGCTGGAGGATGAGGCCCTCCTCACCTGTTGTGACGGGTCCAACAAATATCCCCTGGTGAAGGCAGGGTCCTATCTCATCCAACGCTTCAATGACTCTTATGGGAGGCAGTGAGCATTTCCCATGTTAAGCTATGGAATTAATTGTACAGCATTGGATTGATGTTGGCATGGGGTAGAGGGAGTTTACATATACCAGTCATTTCCTTTTAAATCCATGAAGGGAAGAGGACAAGTTCACACTTAGAAAGGAGATAATAGTTCCACACCTCATGTGTCCTGATAACTACAGGAATGGAACCATATTGAGGTTGGCTGCTTTCTATACGGTTTGATGGGAGAGAGAGAGAGAGAGAGAGAGAGAGAGAGAGAGAGAGAGAGAGAGAGAGAGAGAGAGAGAGAGAGAGAGAGAGAGAGAGAGAGAGAGAGAGAGAGAGAGAGAGAGAGAGAGAGAGAGAGAGAGAGAGAGAGCGAGAGAGAGCGAGAGAAGCGAGAGAGAGAGAGAGAGAGAGAGAGAGAGAGAGAGAGAGAGAGCGAGAGAGACAGAGAGAGAGAGAGAGACAGAGACAAGACAGAGAAGAGAGAGAGAGAGAGAGAGAGAGAGAGAGAGAGCAGAGAGAGAGAGAGAGAGAGAGAGAGAGAGAGAGAGAGAGAGAGAGAGAGAGAGAGCAGAGAGAGAGAGAGAGAGAGAGAGAGAGAGAGAGAGAGAAAGAGAGGCAGAGAGAGAGAGAGAGAGAGAGAGAGAGAGAGAGAGAGAGAGAGAGAGAGACAGGAAACAGGTAAAGTTCTGGAGATGAGGGAATATGTGTGCAGAAAGAAACCCTCCAGTATGGTTAACCCAGTTAGGCCCAGTATGGACTATCAATACAAGTGACCATTTAGAATGTGACCCAGTTCAATGGGTCTTAACAGAACGGAGGGATGTCAGCCATGAAGTTGTCTAAACACAACTGGAATATAATTTGTTTGTGATTCATTGTTAATGGATTTTCCATTAGGAACACAGGGGGAAAACCTAACACAACAACACACATAACACACAACCAATAAAAACAAAGGGGGAGGAAACCACTAAAGTCATTACCATATTGTCATTTCTAACGACAGGGAGAAAACATTAAAATCTAGAAGACTACTTTAGTTCTGGTCAGAAGAAGCCTAGTGCACTACGTAGGGAACAGGGAGAGATTTGGGACAGAGACAGTAACTCCTGTATGGAAATCTTCATTCTAATGACAGTGAGCAAATCTCCAATCTCCATCCTATTCCCTATGTAGTGCACTACTTTAGATCTGGTCAGAAGTAGCCTAGTGCACTAGCTAGGGAACAGGGTGTCATTTGGGCCAGAGTCAGTAACTCCCCTGGGTATGAATTGTCTCTCTATCTTATCTGTCTTCTATATGATGTTCTCTCTCCTCCTCTCTTCTCTCCTCTATTCACTCTATTCTATCATCCACAACCACATGCCAGCTTCAACACAATCCATTCACAAGTTAAAGACACACCTTGGAATAAATAGCAAAGGAAAACTACTACTAGATGGATTTTTTATTTCCCATCACCATGAATCATATTTAATAACTGAACAGTAACAGACCTAACTTCATCTGTTCCTGACTCTGGGTAGTGGATTAAAAAGACCATCAATCTCCAATGATATTAAAGTACAATTCTGAACATTACTGATATACTGAGTGGTAAGTCAAGATATCTGATGTTTTTATTGTTTGGTTAATACCACCACCTGCTGGACAGGTTTAATGTTGCTTGACTGAGCAGTATGGGAGAATAAAATATGCCAAATTTAGGGCCGGTTTCCCGGACATCTCCATTGAACATGCTTTTTAGTCTAGGACTAGGCTTCATCTGTGTCCGGGAAACCGGCCCATATAGTTCAATTAGCAAGTAAGTAACACTACCTGTTCCATGATACTGAGGAAAATGACATTGAGACAGAGAACCAATTGAGAAAACATTTCAATGGTTCTGAATGACAACCAACATACATTAACAGCATACATCATGATTAATGTGAATATATAAGATTAAAACATTGCACTTAAAAAAATATGAATGCATTGAATTGTAATTCATAACATCTTCTGAAGATCAAATCAATCAAATCATTGTTCATAAAAACAGAGCAGAATGAATCATCACATCTGGGGACCATCACCACCAGCATGACTAGTATATATGTGGACCCTACTACAGTTTAACCAGCTCAGCTATAGACTACACCAGCATGACTAGTATCTATGTGGACCCTACTACAGTTTAACCAGCTCAGCTATAGACTACACCAGCATGACTAGTATCTATGTGGACCCTACTACAGTTTAACCAGCTCAGCTACAGACTACACCAGCATGACTAGTATCTATGTGGACCCTACTACAGTTTAACCAGCTCAGCTATAGACTACACCAGCATGACTAGTATCTATGTGGACCCTACTACAGTTTAACCAGCTCAGCTATAGACTACACCAGCATGACTAGTATCTATGTGGACCCTACTACAGTTTAACCAGCTCAGCTATAGACTACACCAGCATGACTAGTATCTATGTGGACCCTACTACAGTTTAACCAGCTCAGCTATAGACTACACCAGCATGACTAGTATCTATGTGGACCCTACTACAGTTTAACCAGCTCAGCTATAGACTACACCAGCATGACTAGTATCTATGTGGACCCTACTACAGTTTAACCAGCTCAGCAGTACCAGAGATATTAAACCCAGGATAGAGGGGCTGAGTGAATGTGGTCTGGACTCTGTGGAGGAGGGTCATTGTGTCAGAGACACTGTAGAAGGACAGAGTACCTGCCTTGTGATCCAGGTCCACTCCTACTCTGGAGGACTGAGGGCCTGATACTTCAGTCTCAACATTATTGTGTCTGAAACAATAATCACATCTAGAGCACTCTAAACTCCAGGACTTGTTATTGTATCCAAATCCACTACCTTTCCCTGTTCTGCTGATGTCTTTATATGAGACTGCTGTATAAACATACCACCCACTCCACTCCACCTCCCAGTAACAGCGTCCAGACAGACCCTCTCTACACAGAACCTGACAGTAGTTGGTGAATCTGTCTGGATGAACAGGATATGGTTGTTCTTGGTCTGTATAGGTCACCTTTCTGTTCCCTTTAGACAGAGAGAGGTGTGTGTATGCTGTGTTTGGGTCCAGTGTGAGCTGACAGGAATCTGGGAGAAGAGCAGAGCAGAGACCAATGAGGGGAGTTAGAACAATAAGTGAAGTCAGATACTGTATCTACCCTGTCTTTGATTAGAGCACAGCAGAGATCAAATCAGAGAAATATGAGGAGTCAGATAGATACCCAGTCTTTGATTAGATCTACTATTGCTATATATTTCTAGAGGGATTGTTAGGAGTGTCAGTAAAAAGAGACTGTTAGTTACTTCAGAATAAAGAGACTCACATTGTAAGAACTGTTCTCTGGTCTTGGGCTCTGGAGGCAGTACAACATCCACTATATTCACTACAGACACACAAACACATTCACAGAGAGAGGGAATGTTATCATCATACCATATTCCACATGTATATGACTAGTAGGGAACTTTCAATGGTCTAAAGTTGATGTTCTTATTATTTTCAACCCACCTGTAGTGGAGATCTTGGTCCATTCTCCTTTAAGGACGTCTTCTAGTTTCTCTCTCAGTTCAGACACAGTCTTACTCACATCTCCAAAGTACTGAAGAGGACGGACAACGATGCTGGGTAAGTCTGAAGATACACTGGTACCGGAGAGAGACTGATAACTCTGGGGGGAGAGAGAGAGAGAACAGAACCAAATGATTGAGAGTTTCACATTAAGTTAATTTCATATCACATGTATCAAGGCAGTTGAGTTACCTGGAGGAAATGGATGTGATCCTCTGTGTGTGAGAGCTGCTCCAGCTCAGTGCTTCTCTTCCTCAGCTCAGCTATCTCCTGCTCCAGTTGCTCCAGGAGTCCTTCAGCTTGACTCACTTGAGCCTTCTCTTGGGCTCTGATCAGCTCCTTCACCTCAGAGCGCCTTCTCTCAATGGAGCGGATCAGCTCGGTAAAGATCTTATCACTGTCCTCCACTGCTGCCTGTGCAGAGCGCTGTTAAGAGAGAGAGAGAGAGACTTGTCTTACTTTAATGAGCCATCCTCATTACACTAACACCCCCCCTCCTAAAAGCACATTGCGTGCCACCACAACCTCCACACAATCACATTATCCAGTACCCAACACCACAGAACAATACACCATCCAGCACCACATTCCAACCGTCCATCCAACCCCTCCTCTCCAGCCGTACAGACAGCCCCCCTGAGCCCCCATACCTCCTGAAACATCTCCACACTGTTGATCATTTTGTACAACTCAAACTCAACCCTAAGGCGTCAACAGTAATGGCATTACCCTGGCAACACAGAAAAAACATGATGAACAGTCTGTCATTGCAGAAAACGGACACCCCTCCCCAACTCCCAGGTCAACCCGAGCCAACCAGCTATTGGTGTCCAGGGCTCCATGTAATACCCTCCACTGGACGACCCCTGACCTTTCCAGCACTGGGAGCTTATAGAGCACCCTCCACCTATACCCTGCCATGCTCTCAGCCCCCACAACCCCCTGCCACTGATGCCCCTTCACTCCCACTAAGCTCAGAGTGTTAAAAGTCAGTAAGTCCTCCGGACTCTCCTGCCAGTCCCCAGTCTCTGCTGTCCCTTGCAGTGGTGGAAACGGTGGTGGCCCCTCCTCAGGCTGCTCCAGCCCTCAGTACTGCAGCATAGAAATCAGAGACCCCTGCTGTATTGAGTCTCTCCGGCCGCATGATGAAGATCTGCTGATCCAGCCCCAAACCACCAGCCCTCCTCAACAGAGCACATGCTGGTTCCCTCCAGCCCACCTCCGTACGGTACAGTATCCTCTGTGCTGTTGAGTCAGAACGCTGCCGCCCTGAACAGAAAATATTCACTAACTTGCGCTGCAGGTCCACAAGCAGACCACCGGGGGCGTTGAGAATGGCCAATTTAAGCCATAGAGAGGATGCCACCAAGTTGTTGATGATCAGCACCGTCCCTCTGTATGCCACTTGGGAGATGAGCCACCTCCACTTCGTCAGCCTCGACACCACCGCTTGTGACACTCCTTCCCAGTTCTTCCTATCCCAACCCTCCGTGCCCAGATACACCCCAAGCATCTTGAGCCACTCACAGCCCCACTGCAACCCCCCTGGAAGCTGCGGAGGTGCCCTGTCCCTCCATGCCCCACATAACAGAGCCTCACTCTTGCCCCAGTTTACCTAAGCAGAAGACGCCCCCTCGTACACCCTCAAACTATTCTCCAGGGCCTGTAGGTTCTGCTCATCCCTAACCAACACAGACGTCATCAGCGTATGCTGACACTGCTATACCTGTCCCCAACCCTATGCCTGGCTCCCACACTCCCTGTAGCCTCCTGCGTAGCAGGCCCAGAAAGGGCTCAATAACAAGAGTGTATAGCTGCCCAGACAGAGGGCATCCCTGGTGAATGCCCCTCCCTACCCAGACTGGCCTACTGAGCCCTCCCCACACCTTGACCATACATGAAGCCCCAGCGTACAGCATTTGAACACAGGCCACAAAATTCTCCCCACAACACAAACAACACATTGAACAGATATTCATGGTCCACCCTATCAAAGGCTTTCTCCTGATTATGAACAGATAGTCTGTGATTAGGTGTCCTGGTACACAGTACGTTTGGTCCATCTTATAGTCCAAACAGAGCAATGCCACAGGCCTCCAGTTCTTTATGTTGCTCAAATCCCCTTTTTTGGGCCTCCCGTCTACAGCTTAGCAGCAGCTCCCCCACCCCGACGCACTCACGCAACACACGTCCAATAACTTCCCAGACCTTTAAAAAAAAAAATCAGAGGCAGACCGTCTGAGAGACGGCAGCTGAGAGTTTGTGAAAGGCCAGGGAAATGTCAATTCTCTGTGACAGAGAGAGTTTGGAAAGGTCTGTGAGCAGAACCTGAGAACACCCAGGATAATAATAATAATAATAATAATATGCCATTTAGCAGACGCTTTTATCCAAAGCGACTTACAGTCATGTGCATACATTTTTACATATGGGTGGTCCCGGGGATCGAACCCACTACCCTGGCATTACAAGCGCCATGCTCTACCAATTGAGCTACAGAGGACCACAGAGTTCTGCCCTCTATAAATCAGAGTACAACTCCACAGCCTCATCTCCCCACAACAGAAGTTACCCACCCATCAGGCTCCCTCATCTCCCCACAACAGAAGTTACCCACCCATCAGGCTCCCTCATCTCCCCACAACAGAAGTTACCCACCCATCAGGCTCCCTCATCTCCCCACAACAGAAGTTACCCACCCATCAGGCTCCCTCATCTCCCCCACAACAGAAGTTACCCACCCATCAGGCTCCCTCATCTCCCCACAACAGAAGTTACCCACCCATCAGGCTCCCTCATCTCCCCACAACAGAAGTTACCCACCCATCAGGCTCCCTCATCTCCCCCACAACAGAAGTTACCCACCCATCAGGCTCCCTCCTCTCCCCACAACAGAAGTTACCCACCCATCAGGCTCCCTCCTCTCCCCCACAACAGAAGTTACCCACCCATCAGGCTCCCTCATCTCCCCACAACAGAAGTTACCCACCCATCAGGCTCCCTCATCTCCCCACAACAGAAGTTACCCACCCATCAGGCTCCCTCATCTCCCCACAACAGAAGTTACCCACCCATCAGGCTCCCTCATCTCCCCACAACAGAAGTTACCCACCCATCAGGTTCCCTCATCTCCCCCACAACAGAAGTTACCCACCCATCAGGCTCCCTCATCTCCCCACAACAGAAGTTACCCACCCATCAGGTTCCCTCATCTCCCCCACAACAGAAGTTACCCACCCATCAGGCTCCCTCATCTCCCCACAACAGAAGTTACCCACCCATCAGGCTCCCTCATCTCCC
This sequence comes from Coregonus lavaretus, assembly GCF_964263955.1. Lineage (NCBI taxonomy): Eukaryota > Metazoa > Chordata > Actinopteri > Salmoniformes > Salmonidae > Coregonus > Coregonus lavaretus. The sequence continues at coordinate 169,831 of NW_028160863.1, forward strand.
CACAACAGAAGTTACCCACCCATCAGGCTCCCTCATCTCCCCACAACAGAAGTTACCCACCCATCAGGCTCCCTCATCTCCCCACAACAGAAGTTACCCGCCCATCAGGCTCCCTCATCTCCCCACAACAGAAGTTACCCACCCATCAGGCTCCCTCATCTCCCCACAACAGAAGTTACCCACCCATCAGGCTCCCTCATCTCCCCACAACAGAAGTTACCCACCCATCAGGCTCCCTCATCTCCCCACAACAGAAGTTACCCACCCATCAGGCTCCCTCATCTCCCCACAACAGAAGTTACCCACCCATCAGGCTCCCTCATCTCCCCACAACAGAAGTTACCCACCCATCAGGCTCCCTCATCTCCCCACAACAGAAGTTACCCACCCATCAGGCTCCCTCATCTCCCCCACAACAGAAGTTACTCCCCCTTCTGCTGTCCCCACCTCTCCCAAAAGCCTTGGAAGTTTGAGCAAAAAGTGACATCTTGGAAGAGCTTGACATGGAATTTCCAATAGGACACCTTTTTTTTTTTTTTTTTTTTTGTCATTTAGCAGACGCTCTTATCCAGAGCGACTTACAGTTAGTGAATACATATATATATATATATATATATATATATATTATTTTTTTTATACTGGCCCCCCGTGGGAAGCGAACCCACAACCCTGGCGTTGCAAACGCCATGCTCTATCAACTGAGCTACATCCCTGCCGGCCATTCCCTCCCCTACCCTGGGCGACGCTGGGCCAATTGTGCGCCGCCCATGAGTCTCCCGGTCACGGCCGGCTGCGACAGAGCCTGGATTCGAACCAGGATCTAGTGGCACAGTTAGAACTGTGATGCAGTGCCTTAGACCACTGGGCCACTCGGGAGACCCACCTGCCTGGGCCCTGGTGAAACAGAGAACTGAGCCCTGTACTAGGTGCAGACACATTTTGGAAAGCAAAGACAAGGTCATTGATTTTGGCTCTAACCACTAACAACCTACCCTTACACACCTCTTTTGCTACCCCTGCACTAAGATTTGTGCCATGGCTCAGCACCTGCGCCCCCTTTCCACCAGACCCCCAATACACTTAATTAATCACATCACTGTGTGTCTCTTGCAAAAAAATCACGTTTAAATGTTTTTGGCCGAAAATCACCACAATCAGAAACCAGTAGAGAAGCCCATAAAGCCGCCATGCCAGAAAAAACCATCCATTTAAGCAGATTCTGAAGACATGCCCTTAAGAACCCATGACCCATTTTCTCAGCCTATACCGCTTCCTGGGTGAGAGGACACTAAACCCCTCATTCTTCATCACGTGTTGTACTGACCTTACAAACCTTCCAGGATCATTCAAATAAGACTCCAGCAGAACCTTCATTTTCCCCTTTAGTCTCCATCAGGAAGGTAGAAAGTTCTCTCACCGTATATACTGGGCCCTCAGCCTGACTGGCTGTCAGCTCTGGATCCAATGAGCCGTCTGAAAACGAGACGCCTTGTCCTCCGCTCCCGCAGACTCACCACCCCCCTCTTCCTCCTCCTCCATTGGCACGGTACCGTCCTCCTCCTCCCCAGTCTCTGCCCCCCTGCACTTCCCCCATGATCAGTGCCTCTTCCCCAATGACAGGCAAAATTTCCTGGGATGAGCCCACCAAGCCTTCGCCCACCGGAGTCTCTGTTACTACAGAAACCTGCCTCAGCTCATGTAGCCCAGCTGCAACCCTCCCCACCACCGCTTTCTCCACAGCCTGCGCACCACCACTTGACCCTGCTCTACTCTCCTCCCTCCTGGTACCACCACCACTTGAACATGCTCTACTCTCCTCCTTCCTGGTACCACCACCACTTGACCCTGCTCTACTCTCCTCCTTCCTGGTACCACCACAACTTGACCCTGCTCTACTCTCCTCCTTCCTGGTACCACCACCACTTGGCCATGCACTACTCTCCTCCCTCCTGGTACCACCACCACTTGGCCCTGCTCTACTCTACTCTCCTCCCTCCTGGTACCACCACCACTTGACCCTGCTCTACTCTCCTCCCTCCTGGTACCACCACCACTTGACCCTGCTCTACTCTCCTCCTTCCTGGTACCACCACCACTTGACCCTGCTCTACTCTCCTCCCTCCTGGTACCACCACCACTTGACCCTGCTCTACTCTCCTCCCTCCTGGTACCACCACAACTTGACCCTGCTCTACTCTCCTCCTTCCTGGTACCACCACCACTTGACCCTGCTCTACTCTCCTCCTTCCTGGTACCACCACCACTTGACCCTGCTCTACTCTCCTCCTTCCTGGTACCACCACCACTTGACCCTGCTCTACTCTCCTCCTTCCTGGTACCACCACCACTTGGCCATGCACTACTCTCCTCCCTCCTGGTACCACCACCACTTGGCCCTGCTCTACTCTACTCTCCTCCCTCCTGGTACCACCACCACTTGACCCTGCTCTACTCTCCTCCCTCCTGGTACCACCACCACTTGACCCTGCTCTACTCTCCTCCTTCCTGGTACCACCACCACTTGACCCTGCTCTACTCTCCTCCCTCCTGGTACCACCACCACTTGACCCTGCTCTACTCTCCTCCCTCCTGGTACCACCACAACTTGACCCTGCTCTACTCTCCTCCTTCCTGGTACCACCACCACTTGACCCTGCTCTACTCTCCTCCTTCCTGGTACCACCACCACTTGACCCTGCTCTACTCTCCTCCTTCCTGGTACCACCACCACTTGACCCTGCTCTACTCTCCTCCTTCCTGGTACCACCACCACTTGACCCTGCTCTACTCTCCTCCTTCCTGGTACCACCACCACTTGACCCTGCTCTACTCTCCTCCTTCCTGGTACCACCACCACTTGACCCTGCTCTACTCTCCTCCTTCCTGGTACCACCACCACTTGACCCTGCTCTACTCTCCTCCCTCCTGGTACCACCACCACTTGACCCTGCACTACTCTCCTCCTTCCTGGTACCACCACCACTTGACCCTGCTCTACTCTCCTCCCTCCTGGTACCACCACCACTTGACCCTGCTCTACTCTCCTCCCTCCTGGTACCACCACCACTTGACCCTGCTCTACTCTCCTCCCTCCTGGTACCACCACCACTTGACCCTGCTCTACTCTCCTCCTTCCTGGTACGACCACCACCACTTGACCCTGCTCTACTCTCCTCCTGGTACCACCACCACCACTTGACCCTGCTCTACTCTCCTCCTGGTACCACCACCACTTGACCCTGCTCTACTCTCCTCCCTCCTGGTACCACCACCACTTGACCCTGCTCTACACTCCTCCCTCCTGGTACCACCACCACTTGACCCTGCTCTACTCTCCTCCCTCCTGGTACCACCACCACTTGACCCTGCTCTACACTCCTCCCTCCTGGTACCACCACCACTTGACCCTGCTCTACACTCCTCCCTCCTGGTACCACCACCACTTGACCCTGCTCTACACTCCTCCCTCCTGGTACCACCACCACTTGACCCTGCTCTACTCTCCTCCCTCCTGGTACCACCACCACTTGACCCTGCTCTACTCTCCTCCTTCCTGGTACCACCACCACTTGACCCTGCTCTACTCTCCTCCCTCCTGGTAAAACCACCACTTGACCCTGCTCTACTCTCCTCCCTCCTGGTACCACCACCACTTGACCCTGCTCTACTCTCCTCCCTCCTGGTACCACCACCACTTGACCCTGCTCTACTCTCCTCCTTCCTGGTACCACCACCACTTGACCCTGCTCTACTCTCCTCCCTCCTGGTACCACCACCACTTGACAACTTTCATGTTTTGAAATTATACTTCATTACTATAATGATTATCAATAAGCCTAAACATTAATTCAGTCACCTCTGGTCGACAAAAACGTATTTTCCTAGTACATTAATTGTCAAATTCATCAACCAGCATCGAGCACTCTGCCTTCTCAGGCAAGCGAGGGGCATGTTGAGGTAAATATGCTAACCGCCAAGGTTGCATTATGTCATTTATTGGTGGGCTGGAAGATGCAGTGTTTTTTCTTTTCTATTCAGAGGCTATTTACTCCCAATATGAGATAATTTTATATAGAAGGTTTTTATAATGCATGTTTACTAGGGTTGAGGTTAGCGCATCTGAGTAGGGATTATTTGGGTTCAATACCTGTCCTACCTATCAATCATATTGCTGCTTGTAGCCTATAACTGATGATCCCCACACTAGAAACACCCAAAACTATCTGTGCTAGCAAACCCTGTGTTCCACCCCTCCCCTGTGTAACCTTGAGGTTTGTTAAGAAACAAACACTTGTCTATGAAAACAGACATGTTTAACGGATTCCGCTTGGCACCCAGCCGAGAGCACACGGAAACCACTTGCAAATTTACCAAAACTAACCAACTACTTGGGGTCTGTTCGGAAGCAATAAACGGAGGCAGATTAGCCACCACAACTCTTATCGAAAGAGGCGACATCTGCACCAACACACCCCTCACAACAAGACAAACCTTTTTCATTAACACAACCACCGCTTTGTTCATTCTGGATGCAGAGTCCAGATGTTCCGCTCCAACCTGTTCGCCGACCATGAGCAAAACTTCCTCCACACCTTTCTCCGGAACGGACCCGAAGCGACAGCGTTTCTTCTCCACTCGGTTGAGGCCATCACGCCGCCCTAACAAACTACCCCTACTCCCCCCTCAACTCTAAACGATAAACAGTGGAAACCAATAAACAAACCCTCCACCATGAGAAAACACATTCAGAAAATACGCAAGAACCAAAAGAAAAAAGAATAGTAGCCCTCCTCACGAACCACAAAACTCTCACACAACCAACTTCTTCTTCTATGATATAATGGCGGTCCACAAACCAACGTTAAAGGTGCATGCCGCCACCTACTGTGCTGGAGTGTGTGGTCAATCACGGTTTCCAACATTTCTAAATCCTCCTACCTAACTCAGTACTTCTGAGAAAATAAAGAAGAGCCCTACTAACTTCTAATAGACCCCCATCCCCAAAATCCCTTCCAAACCCCCCCAACCCCGTCCAACCTCAATGACCCTACACATCTTTCCCTCTCTTCAACATACTTACAACAATATAACAACACATGCTCCACCGTTTCATCGACCGTACCTTCCAGACACAAATCATTCCCATGCTTGCCAACCAGATGTAATGACGAGATCAATGTACAATGTCCTAAGCACAATTGAGTAAACACCACCTCTTCCTTCCTAATCTGACTTTTGAATCTTGGTCCATCGACCTTTCTGTAAAACTGCAAACTATTCATATAAATACTGGCCCTTGTGCTCAGAGTACCATCTCTTCTGCCACACATCTATCAAAATGGCTCTGATCTTACATTTGGACTCACCTCTACCCAGTGGAACATTAATATCAATTATATCTCGTTTCAAAGCTCTTTTAGCTAACTGGTCTACAATTTCATTCCTTTCCACACCCGAATGTGCTGGGACCCAGCAGAATCTCACTACTACACCCATTCTCTCAATTCTCCATAATAACATTAATACCTTCAGTTCAACTGAGTATACTGACAGTTCATCTGTTAGTCTTCTACATATCTGCACATCAAATTCAGGAACGTAAACGCCTGCTCCTGTGAGCCCACTATCTGGGTCCTTGGATCCATCTGTGAAAAGCGGTAAAAAAGCATAAAAACTTCTACCAATGTAATTGTCAACCAGTTTCACTATATCACTGACTTCTGACCAATCTTTCCTTTTCTCTACCAAGGTTAGATCAACAACAGGGTCAGGGAGTAACCATGGAGGAACATCCCCTATCACCACAGAAGGGCCAACCTCCAACTCCCTCAAACCACTCTCATCAGCAAGCTTTCCAACTGTCCAACCAAAACCACTGCCTTGTCTACTAGTATATTCCCAACAGTCATCTAGAACAGTAGCAGTGGGATGCTCAACCTCACAGCCTTTCAACCCAATAAGATAATGACCATTTTTTACGCTGTATATCCAAAGGCATCTCTCCTGCCTCCACCAGTAAGGCACATACAGATGTTGATTTAAATGCACCAATACATATCCTTAAAGCTATATACTGGATTCTGTCCAGCTTCTGAAGCCAAGTTTTGCCTTGTTCGATAAACTATACACCCGTAATCAATTGTCGTCCTGATCAGAGCTCTATAAATATCCATCAACGATTGGTTATGAATGGGGTGCTGACAGAGACCCACACAACCAACTACTGCAAAAGTGATGGAATGAGAGAGGCAGAGACACTGTACATTGCCATAATGTAACGTTTCTTCTTCTTTGGAGTTTAACTGCGGTTGGCATCCAATATGTTGCATTACCGCCCCAACTGGACTATAATATAAATCTATTTTACTTTGTGATACAAAATGGAAAAAGGGGAAAGGAACATTTAATTAAAAACCTTCCAACTAACCCTACACTCATTAAATACCCACTACCCCATTCCACTACTTTGACCCTATCTGCTCCTGCACCATGCCAACGGCCTGGGAGGACGGGACACCACCACTCAACACACCCTGTAACTCTTCTGAAGTCTAATCTTGTATGCCCAAATACTTCTCTGCAGCTGCCACCACAATATCTATTTTTTGGTTTATTTCACTTTTGTTTAGTATCTATTTCACTTGCTGTGGCAATGTAAACATGTTTCCCATGCCAATAAAGCCCTTTGAATTCAATTGAATTGAAGAGAGAGAGAGAGAGAGAGAGAGAGAGAGAGAGAGAGAGAGAGAGAGAGAGAGAGAGAGAGAGACAGAGAGAGAGAGAGAGAGAGAGAGAGAGAGAGAGAGAGAGAGAGAGACAGAGAGAGAGAGAGAGAGAGAGAGAGAGAGAGAGAGAGAGAGAGAGAGAGAGAGAGAGAGAGAGAGAGAGAGAGAGAGAGAGAGAGAGCTCCATGTTAATGTATAGGGGACATGAGTCGGTCATGGTTACTCATGGTTATGTGATGAGGTAGCCCCGCCTTCGACTTCAAAATCAGTGTCAGCCTAATGGGGAATGACCTCTTGGTATAACGGTCAAGATGTTGGTTTCTCTCCTCAGTAGACCCTGGTTCATATCCCGCCGGTTACATTAAGCAATCTATTCTCTGAAAGGGGTCCAGACAGCCTGTTCCCAACAGTGGAGCCAGTGGGATTGGAGAGGGGCCCCTCTCTCTCTCTCTCTCTGACTGGAGGAGAGAAGTGAAATGGTGTGTCTCCTCTGGTCAACAATACTCACCTTGAGAGACTCCACAGCCTGTTTGAGCTCCTTCAGGTCCTTCTCTCTCTCCTGGAATCTCTGCTGGACTTTCTGCTGACTCATCCCCAGCTGCCTCTGTGGAGAATCACTCTTCAATGAGCTATCAAGCTTTATTTGTCCAGTAGATCAATAGTATAGTAATGGGACATAGGGCCCATAGAAGTTAGGGATTAATATGTTGAGGAAGTGTCTGTGTGAAATTATATTATTAAGTTGTTATGTGAATGATTATAGTTTTAACAGTGCACAAAACAGGGGAGCTGATTGGGTGTTTGATAACGAATGATAATGGTGTTTGATAATGAATGATAATGGTGTTTGATAATGGTGTTTGACTTTAGAAAATGGTGATACATTTGGAGAATCTGGGTTAACATATCTATATAATCAAGGTTTGTGTTCATATTTGTTCTGCCGTGGATCGATATCATTTGAATGATCTCATATTCAAACAGCCTTAGTTCCTACTGTATCTTTAATTCTTTGTTTATCAGACAGTCACCAACAAGTAGTTCTGGTCTTACCTGTTTCTCAGTCCTCTCTGCTGCAGCTGACACTGTTTCATGGCCTTTATGTTCATCCATCACACACAGCAGACAGATACACTGCTGATCGGTACGACAGTAAACCTCCAGCAGTTTGTCATGATGAGAGCAGATCTTCTCCTGTAGTTGTGCGGTGGCTTTGACCAGCTTGTGCTTCTTCAAAGGAGGAAATTCATAGTGAGGTTGGAGGTGAGTCTCACAGTAAGAGGCCAGACACACCAGACAGGACATGAGGGCTTTCTGCTTTCTGGTCCCAGTGCAGAAATCACACGCCACATCTCCAGGTCCAGCATAGCACAGAGCAGGAGGGGGAGCAGCCTGGAGTCCTGTCTTCTTCAGTTTCTCCACCACTTCAGCCAACATGTTATTTTTCCTCAGATTAGGCCTTGGAGTGAAGGTCTCTCTACACTGAGGACAGCTATAGACCCCTTTCAGAACATCCTGATCCCAGCAGTCCTCAATACAGCGCCTACAGTAACTGTGTCCACAGGCAGTAGTGACCGGCTCCTTCAGTAGATCCAGACAGACAGAACAACAGAACTGGTCCTGGTCGAGCAGAACTCCTTGCTGAGCCATTTGGACGGTTGTTCACTCTCACACAGACAGACGACACAGAGACTCAGATCAGTTTCGTTTCCTCAGAAGAGAGTTTGTGGAGGGGAGGGACTTCCTGGTTCTGCCAGAGGGGTGGGGTTAAAAGGAGGGAGGGAGGGGTTAGAGGAATGGAGGAAGAGAGAGAGGAACTGCATGCAACAGGAAGAGGGAGACAAATAGTTTTGTTCCTAGGTTACAGTCCTTAACATGGAACAAATGAAATAATGAATCTTAAAATGTGAGTTGTTAGAATATATAAAGGGTAACAGTTTCTATGAAGAACATATGTATAATTATTTTAATGACCTTTATAATGCCTTATAATACACTAATGTGTTCTACTTAAGCAATAAGGCCTGAGGAGGTGTGGTATATGGCCAATATACAATACCACAGCTAAGGGCTGTTCTTAGGCACAACGCAACGCGGATTGAGAATTATGGAACACTTTCAAAAATCGAATAAAATTTTAACACAAATATTTAGCAGATGTTATTGCGGGTGTAGCGAAATGCTTGTGTTCCTGGCTCCAACAGTGCAGTAATATCTAACAATACACAATGGACTCTTAACCAACCGTGCTATTTTGTTCGTTGTTTCGCATTGTTTGTAACTTATTTTGTACATAATGTTGCTTCTACCGTCTCTTATGACCGAAAAGAGCTTCTGGACATCAGAAAAGCGATTACTCACCTTGAACTGGACTAATAATTTTTCTTTAATGAGTGGGATTTGTTCCAGACACCTGACAGGGCCCTCATCCCCATTATTCGCAGTAGAAAGAAAAGGAGATATCGCGGAAGGAGTTTGGGGTGCTTGGTAAGGAGCCGGCGACAAGTGGATAATCTGCCTTTGCCGTCGATACCATTGGCCAATTTACAATCGCTTGATAATAAAGTGGACAAACTACAGGCACGAATATCCTACCAACGGGACATTATAAACTGTAATATCTTATGTTTCACGAAGTTGTGGCTGAACGAGGACATGAATAACATACAGCTGGCGGGTTATACACTGTATCGGCAGGATAGAACGGCTGCCTCTGGTAAGACAAGGGGTGGCTGTCTATGTATATTTGTAAACAACAGCTGGTGCACGAAATCTAAGGAAGTCTCGAGGTTTTGCTTGCCTGAGGTAGAGTATCTCATGATAAGCTGTAGACCACACTATCTACCAAGAGAGTTTTCATCTATATTCTTCGTAGCTGTCTATTTACCACCACAAACCGATGCAGGCACTAAGACAGCACTAAATTAACTGTACGACTCCAACACCATCATTAACTTTGCCGATGACACAACAGTGGTAGGCCTGATCACCGACAACGACGAGACAGCCTATAGGGAGGAGGGTCAGAGACCTGGCAGTGTGGTGCCAGGATAACAACCTCTCCCTCAACATGATCAAGACGAAGGAGATGATTGTGGACTACAGGAAAAAGAAGAGGACCGAGCACACCCCCATTCTCATCAGCGGGGCTGTAGTGGAGCAGGTTGAGAGGTTCAAGTTCCTTGGTGTACACATCACCAACAAACCAACATGGTCCAAGCTCACCAAGACAGTCGTGAAGAGGGCACGACAAAACCTATTCCCCCTAAGGAGACTGAAAAGATTTGGTATGGGTCCTCAAATCCTCAAAAGGTTCTACAGCTGCACCATCGAGAGCATCCTGACTGGTTGCATCACTGCCTGGTATGGCAACTGCTCGGCCTCCGACTTCAAGGCACTACAGAGGGTAGTGCATATGGCCCATTACATCACTGGGGCCAAGCTTTCTGCCATCCAGGACCTCTATTCCAGGCGGTGTCAGAGGAAGGCCCTAAAAATTGTCAAAGACTCCAGCTACTGTAGTCATAGACTGTTCTCTCTGCTACCACACGGCAAGCGGTACCAAAGCACCAAGTCTAGGTCCAAGAGGCTTCTAAACAGCTTCTATCCCCAAGCCATTAGACTCCTGAACATCTAATCCAGACTCCTGAACATCTAATCCAGCACCCAGACTATTTGCATTGCCCCCCCCCCCCCCCACCTCTTTTACGCTGCTGCTACTCTCTGTTTATTATCTATGCATAGTCACTTTAATAACTCTACCTATATGTACATATTACCTCAATTACCTTGACTAACAGGTGCCCCTGCACATTGGCTCGGTACCGGTACCCCCTGTATATATCCTCGCTATTGTTATTTTTACTGCTGCTCTTTAATTATTTGTTACTTTTATTTCGTATTATTTTATATGTGATTTTGTGGGGTATTCTTTCTTAATACTGCATTGTTGGTTAAGGGCTTGTAAGTAAGCATTTCACTGTAAGGTCTACACCTGATGTATTCAGCTCATGTGACAAATATGCTTTGATTTTATCTAAAAAGTAAAGGAGTGGAATTAAGAAATATTAAAATATTACGACAACCAATGTTGGAGTCCGGAGCATAAATATATATATACACTACCGTTCAAAAGTTTGGGGTCACTTAGAAATGTCCTTGTTTTTGAAAGAAAAGCACATTTTTTGTCCATTAAAATAACATCAAATTGATCAAAAATACACTGTAGACATTGTTAATGTTGTAAATGGCTTTTGTAGCTAGAAACGGCTGATTTTTTATGGAATATCTACATAGGCGTACAGATGCACATTATCAGCAACCATCAGTCCTGTGTTCCAATGGCACGTTGTGTTTGCTAATCCAAGTTTATCATTTAAAAAAGGCTAATTGATCATTAGAAAACCCTTTTGCAATTATGTTAGTAATAATAATAATAATAGGTCAGCATCCCGGAGTCGCCGTTTCTCTGTTGACGTTGAGACTGGTGTTTTGCGGGTACTATTTAATGAAGCTGCCAGTTGAGGACCTGTGAGGCGTCTGTTTCTCAAACTAGACACTCTAATGTATTTGTCCTCTTGCTCAGTTGTGCACCAGGCGCACTGTATCTGAAGAATAGTATATGTACAGCAATAGTTAAATAGGATGGGCCTTGACCAGAATAGAGTTTACAGTAAACATTAAAGTGACCAGTGATTCCATGTCTATGTACATAGGGCAGCAGACTCTAAGGTGCAGGGTAGAGTAACCGGATGGTAGCCATCTAGTGACAGTGTTTTTCAGTCTCTCGGTCCCAGCTTTGATGCACCTGTACTGACCTTGCCTTCTGGATGGTAGCGGGGTTAACAGGCCGTGGCTTGGGTGGCTGAGGGCAGGCAGTGTGCCCCCGGTGATGTGTTTAGCAGACCGCACCACCCTCTGGAGAGCCCTGTGGTTGCGGACGGTGCAGTTGCCGTACCAGGCGGTGATACAGTCCGACAGGATGCTCTCAATGGTGCATCTGTAAAAGTTTGTGAGGGTCTTATGGGCCAAGACAAATGTATTCAGCCTCCTGAGATTCAAGAGGTGCTGTTGCACTTTCTTCACCACACTGTCTGTGTGGGTGGACCATTTCAGATTGTCAGTGATGTGTACGCCGAGGAACTTTAAGCTTTTGCCTTCTCCACTGTGGCCCTGTCGATGTGGATGGGGGGCGTGCTACCTCTGCTGTCTCCTGAAGTCCTTGATCAGATCCTTCGTCTTGTTGACGTTGAGGGAGAGGTTATTTTCATGGCACCACTCCGCCAGGGCCCTCAACTCCTCCCTGTAGGCTGTCTCGTCATTGTTAGTAATCAGGGCTACCACTATTGTGTTGTCTGCAAACTTGATGATTGAGTTGGAGACGTGCGTGGCCCTGCAGTCATGTGTGAACAGGGAGTACAGGAGGGGGCAGAGTACGTACCCTTGTGGAGCCCCTGTATTGAGGATCAGCGTAGAGGAGGTTGTTGTATCTTCTTGTCTAAGAAATACTAAATAAAACAACAGTTCTTTATAACATAAGTCCTTCTTTATTCAAGTTAACCGGAGCCGTACAAGTATCGTGCATTGAGATGAGATCTCCCACTCCCCGGCGCGGGCTGAGCGTCCCCTAAGTGGTCACGTGGCCTCCGATACAATATGCCTCATCCCCCTTATCAAGATATGCCTTTTTCCCTTATAAGATAAAACAATAACAATTCTCTATAAAACCTGGTTACACTTCTTTGCATAGTGAACACTGCAACTCCAATAACACATTTATACTTCGTCAATCGGCCTCTGATGAGCTTGTCCTTCTCTATCTGACCGTCTCATTTCAACAGGTGGGTCTGACACAGGAGTGTCTGGGCTTGACGTTGTCTGACCTGTAATGACACAGGAGTGTCTGGGCTTGACGTTGTCTGACCTGTAATGACACAGGAGTGTCTGGGCTTGACGTTGTCTGACCTGTAATGACACAGGAGTGTCTGGGCTTGACGTTGTCTGACCTGTAATGACACAGGAGTGTCTGGGCTTGACGTTGTCTGACCTGTAATGACACAGGAGTGTCTGGGCTTGACGTTGTCTGACCTGTAATGACACAGGAGTGTCTGGGCTTGACGTTGTCTGACCTGTAATGACACAGGAGTGTCTGGGCTTGACGTTGTCTGACCTGTAATGACACAGGAGTGTCTGGGCTTGACGTTGTCTGACCTGTAATGACACAGGAGTGTCTGGGCTTGATGTTGTCTGACCTGTAATGACACAGGAGTGTCTGGGCTTGACGTTGTCTGACCTATAATGTCACTGTCTCGCATGTCTGTTTGCTCACACTCAGGTACATGTAACAAGTGTCTCCTATTTCTCCTGTATGTAACTCCCTCAGGTGTCATTAGATCACGTGACCTGGTTGCCACTGTTCTCACCACACGGGCCTCAGCGCTCCATGTTTTCCCATCATGCATTTTCACCCTATCATTTGGACTGAGTGCACTGAGCACCTTGGACCCTTTGTCATGGTACCTTTTCTGTTCAGTCTTTTCTCTCCGTTGGTTAAGAATCACCTTGTCATGCTTCTCTGTTTCTAGGAGTACTGGCAACCTAGTTTTGAGTTTCCTGTTGAACAACAGCTCTGCAGGAGACATACATTTTTTTTGTGGAATAGCCCTGTAGTTTAACAAAGCTAGATTCGGATCTGTCTGAGTTGAGAGCTTTCTCAAGCAGTAGTTTCACTGTTTTGGCACCGTTCTCGACTAACCCATTAGACTGTGGGTACAGTGGGCTGGATGTGACATGCTTGAACCCGTACAGTTTAGCAAAATCACTGAAAGCTGAACTGTGAGGCGTTGTCCGTACGGACTACCTCTGCGACCCCATGACGAGCAAAGAATGACTTAATGTGAGTTATCACCTGACTAGCAGTAGTGTCCTTCAGCAAAGCTCTCTGGGTAATGAGAGTAATAGTCCATCATTATACAACGGGTGGGTCTAATCCTGAATGCTGATTGGTTAAAACCGCATTCCAGCCAGTGTCTATTCCTACTTTGCCCCATGGTCTCAATACCTTTTTTTCCTCAACCCACATTGGCTCTTTGCTCTGTTTTGACCTGTATTTCTGGCATGTTTCACACGCTGTAAGTGTCTGCTCTATATCAGCATTCATCTTGGGCCAGAATAACACTGCTTTTGCACGTCGTTTTGACTTTTCCATCCCTAGATGGTCCTTGTGTATTTTGATCAGAATGTTTTTCTGTAACACACTTGGTATCACAATTCTTGAACCCTTAAATAGAATTCCATCAAGTCCAGATAGCTCATCCCTGTATTGACCATAAGGGTATGGTATAGCTTGTACAGACTACCTGCATGTTATGGCTTGAATCACCTTTTGCAAACACTCATCTTCTGCAGTAGCACGTGAAATAACTGTCCACATTTCATCTGAGACTGGGCAACTCTCTCTGATAAGGTTTACATCCTGCTCCTATATCTAGTTTGGTTCTGAGCTGTCAAAAGCTCTGGACAATGTGTCTGCCACTAACAATTCTTTCCCTGGCCTGTACTCGAGTTGCAAGTCATATTTCTGAAGTTTTAGAAACAGTCTCTGTTCCCTCGGTGGTGTGTGTGTTAGACCCTTCCTTGCAATAGTAACTTAAGGTTGATGATCTGTTTCATCCCACACTGTTTTACCACAGATAACCACACTGAATTTCTCACATGCATATGACAGTGCCAATGCCTCTTTCTCAATCTGAGCATAGTTACACTCAGAAGTTGTCAGAGCCCTGGAGGCATATGCAACTGGGCGCCATCTAGTGCCATACTGCTGTAACAACACTGCACCTTAACCTGCTTTAGAGGCATCTGCTGAGATTGAGGTTTTGAGCTTTTTATCATAGAACCTCAGTAGTGGAGCATGCATGATGTAGTGGACATTCTAATCAATAATGAGGAGAGACAGGGTCAATCACCAATCAGGATATTACTTTATTCAAAACTTATCAATAAGGTAATAAGTGAGGCCGGTCGACCCAACAGTCTTGACACAAAGAATACTAAAGATATTTTATAGCAAAGATACACCCTCTTAGTCTACATGACAAATAACAGATGTATGGAATGAGTCAAAAGGTGAGACTTGATATATGAGAAAGGAGTATCCCCAAGCCAGAAAGCATTTGCTATGAAGACTGTTCTTACTGTATGGAAATCAGAGTTTAGCCTCCAAAACAAGCTTCCTCTCATCATTACCCATACCCCAGCCATCTCTCCCTGGTACCTCACTACACCAACTCATTCTATGGAATGCGTTCTGTAGGTTTTATCACCAAAGGCATCGTAAATCTACTGTCAGTGTTAACACAGACACATGAGAGTTCTAAGAACCCTTTTCTACTGCAGAAAACAACCATTTGATGCAATAACAGTATTAGAACATCATCTAGTCATTGTTGTCCTCACAATGATCAATGCCTTGAGCTCCTCAAAACTCTTTCTGATGATTACTGTTCCAACACCAATCTGTAGTTTTAAACAGTAGACTTCTCATCTGACTAGTGTGAGTTGCCAGATTAGGTACACATTAGCCCACATAGTTAACCAGCCCTTAGAACCTTTGTACGTCCTCTTGATCGGTAGGCAGTGGCATGTTCTTGATGGCGGTCACTTTGCTCTGCTCTATCTGAACACCTTCACATGTTAGTTTTTCACCCAAGAAGGTTATTTCTGTCTTTCTGAATTCCCATTTGTCTGCGTTTAGCTTTAGCCCATTATCTCTGGCTAGATCAAGTGCTGCTTTCAACCTGGTGTTGTGCTCTTCAAGAGTCTGAGCCCATATTAGCACATCATCAATGGACACTGTGGTGCCTGACACACTCTCAGATATCTGTTGGACTGTCCTGTGAAAGACTTCTGGTGCTGAAGTGAGACCAAACGGGAGCCTTTTAAATGACTAGCTACCAAAAGGAGGATTGAAAGTACAAAGCCTTGTACTCTCCTTGTCTAGCCTGATCTGCCAAAACCCTGATGAGGCGTCTAGCTTTGAGAAGTATTTAGCCCCTGCTATGTCCCTGAATATCTCCCATCTGGTAGGCAGCTGAAAGGGTTCCCTTTTTACATGCTTGTTTAGCTCTTTTGGATCCATACACAGTCTGAGCGAGCCGTCTTCCTTCTCAACTATTACTAGTGAGTGGACCCATTCAGTAGGCTCTTCTACTTTGTCTAGGATATTTAAGGACTCTAGCCTCAGCAGCTCTGCTTTTAGCTAGTCTCTTGGTGATTATGGTACCTTTCTAGGTGCATGGATCACTGGTCTATTTGGCTGATCTAACTCCATTTTGTACTGCACCTTGAGTTTTCCTATTCCCTGAAAAACATCAGCATATGCATCCTCAACATTAGTCATTTCACCATATGAACCCATTTCACTAGACCCAGTAAGTGACATGACTTTAACCCAATGATGTGTGTTGTTTCTCCCTTTACTATGACAAACGGAACCTTGTGAGATTCATCATCTACCTCCAGCACCAACCTGCATGTCCCTGAAGACCACTGGTTTTACCTGTAACCGTAACAATTCAGTCTCTGGAATGATGTTGACCTGTGCTCCAGTGTCAAGTTTGAACACAATATCAGTTCCATTAGTCTTGTAGGTAGCAGTCCTCGTCTGGTCCTGCAAGTGCGACTGTTCCCACAAAGAGGTCACCAAAAGACCCCTCACTGTACTCGTTGTCACCACTGTTGTCCTGGTCATCGTTGACACAGTGTACTGTATTTTGTTGTCTCCGCTGCCTGCATTTGAGTGAGAAGGGGTTCTTCATGCCACAGTTGTAACACTCTTTTCTATATGCTGGGCACTGGCAAGGTCTGTGCTCTCCTCCACAGCTGCTGCAGGAGCGCTGGTTCCCTGAAGTGTGCTGCTGTCCTTTGAAGTTAGCCGTAGCTCTTCCTTTGCTAAAATACTCCACTTTGCATACTGTTTCACTAAGACCACCACTGTCCATTGACCGTATGCTACTCTGAGTCACCCCTCTAGCTTGTCTCTCACCCCCATGACAATTCTCTCTCGTATCAGCGAGTCTGCAATTTGACCGAAATTACACAACTGACATTTCAGTTTGATGTCCATAATAAATTCCTCAAGTCTCGGTTTCATTCTGACATCTACTGTTGAAAACATACCTCATTTCTTCTGGGAGTACAAAAAGACAGAAATTTGACTTATACCAGTTCATAATCTGCTTGCTCTTCATCCATTACCTGAAAGCTGTTGTAGACATCAATGGTGTCCTAGACTGTGAGAAACACTGCGACCTTCTGTACGTCATCTTTTCCAGCCGCTCCTATCGCCGTCAGATAGAGGGTGAAACGCTGCTTGAACCGCTTCCATTGCTCTTCAACGTTGCCGTTCAGTTTCAGTTCTGTTGGAGGCTTTAGCTGCTCCATGTCGTTAGCCAGCTAGCACTGCAAAACGACTAGCTACATGCACTGCAAGCTCCGTTAGCTCCAGCGTGGTTATTTTTTACCTCAGTCTCATTAGCCCAGTGGCTAGTTAGCTAACGTTAGTCAAGTTTGCTAGTTGATATATGTGTATGCGCCGTTCAGCATTTTCAACCAAAACTCGATGATGGATGAATCAAAGGCAAGTTATTTCACTCCTGGTACCATGTTGTATCTTCTTCTCTAAGAAATACTAAAGAAAAGAACTGTTCTTTAGAACATAAGTCCTTCTTTATTGAAGTTAACCGGCGCCATACAAGTATCGTGTATTGAGATGAGATCTCCTGCTCTCCCACTCCTCTGCGCGGGCTGCTCGTCCCCTAAGTGGTGACGTGGCCTCCGATACAAAATGCCACAGAGGTGTTGTTGCCGACCTTCACCACCTTGGGGCCCGTCAGGAAGACCAGGACTATGAAGGTAAATTAATGTCATAAGTGTACAAGCAGGTAAAGTATGATTTGAAATGTAAAATATGAGTTGTGCCTGTATAATCAGGCAATTTTGTAGTTCAATTATAGCCTTGGTTTCTCAAATGACTGCCTCGCCTGGTTCACCAACTACTTCTCAGATAGAGTTCAATGTATCAAATCGGAGGGCCTGTTGTCTGGACCTCTGGCAGTCTCTGTGGGTGTGCCACAGGGTTCAATTCTCGGGCCGACTCTATTCTCTGTGTATATCAATGATGTCGCTCTTGCTGCTGGTGACGCTCCGATCCACCTCTACGCAGACGACACCATTTTGGATACATCTGGCCCTTCATTGGACACTGTGTTAACAAACCTCCAAACGACCTTCAATGCCATACAACCCTCCTTCCGTAGCCTCCAACTGCTCCGGATGACTATGTGATCACGCTCTCCGTAGCCGATGTGAGTAAGACTTTTAAGCAGGTCAACATTCACAAGGCCGCAGGGCCAGACGGATTACCAGGACGAGTACTCCGAGCATGTGCTGACCAACTGGCAAAGGTCTTCACTGACATTTTCAACCTGTCCCTGACTGAGTCTGTAATACCAACATGTTTCAAGCAGACCACCATAGTCCCTGTGCCCAAGAACACTAAGATAACCTGCCTAAATGACTACCGACCCGTAGCACTCATGTCTGTAGCCATGAAGTGCTTTGAAAGGCTGGTCATGGCTCAAATCAACACCATTATCCCAGAAACCCTAGACCCACTCCAATTTGCATACCGCCCCAACAGATCCACAGATGATTCAATCTCTATTGCACTCCACACTGCCCTTTCCCACCTGGACAAGAGGAACACCTACGTAAGAATGCTATTCATTGACTACAGCTCAGCGTTCAACACCATAGTGCCCTCAAAGCTTATCACTAAGCTAAGGTTCCTGGGACTAAACACCTCCCTCTGCAACTGGATCCTGGACTTCCTGACGGGCCGTCCCCAGCTGGTAAGGGTAGGTAACAACACGCCTGCCATGCTGATCCTCAACACAGGGGCCCCTCAGGGGTGCGTGCTCAGTCCCCTCCTGTACTCCCTGTTCACCCATGACTGCATGGCCAGGCACGACTCCAACACCATCATTAAGTTTACCGACGACACAACAGTGGTAGGCCTGATCACCGACAACGATGAGACAGCCTATAGGGAGGAGGTCAGAGACCTGGTCGTGTGGTGCCAGGATAACAACCTCTCCCTCAACATGATCAAGACAAAGGAGATGATTGTGGACTACAGGAAAAAAAAAAGAGGACTGAGCACATTCTCATCGACGGGGCTGTAGTGGAACAGGTTGAGAGCTTCAAGTTCCTTGGTGTCCACATCACCAAGGAACTATCATGGTCCAAACACACCAAGACAGTCGTGAAGAGGGCACAACAAAACCTATTCCCCGTCAGGAGACTGAAAAGATTTGGCATGGGTCCTCAGATCCTCTAAATGTTCTACAGCTGCACCATCGAGAGCATCCTGACTGGTTGCATCACCGCCTGGTATGGCAACTACTCGGCCTCCGACCGCAAGGCACTACAGAGCGTAGTGTGTACGGCCCAGTACATCACTGGGGCCAAGCTTCCTGCCATCCAGGACTTCTATACCAGGGAGTGTCTGAGGAAGGCCCTAGAAATTGTCAAAGACTCAAGCCACCCTAGTCATAGACTGTTCTCTCTGCTATCGCACGGCAAGCGGTACCGGAGCGCCAAGTCTAGGTCAAAAAGGCTTCTCAACAGCTTCTACCACGAAGCCATAAGACTCCTGAACAGCTAATCATGGCTACCTGGACTATTTGCACTGCCACCTTGTATATAGCCTCCTTACTGTTATTTTATTTTACTGCTGCTCTTTTCTCTTTAGCTATTTGCTTTTATATTTTACTAATTACCACTTTTTTATTTTACATTTTTCTTTAAAAAACTGCATTGTTGGTTAAGGGCTTGTAAGTAAGCATTTCACTGTAATGTCTACACCTGTTGTATTCGGCGCATGTGGCAAATACAATTTGATTTGATTTGATTTAAACACTAGTAAAACTAAATGCATGCTCTTCAATCGAACGCTGCTTGCAACCGCCCGCCCGACTAGAATCACCACTCTCGGCGGGTCTGACTTAGAATATGTGGACAACTACAAATACCTAGGTGTCTGGTTAGACCGTAAAGTCTCCTTCCTGACTCACATTAAGCATCTCCAATCCAAAGTTAAATCTAGAATCGGCTTCCTATTTCGCAAAAAAGCCTCCTTCACTCATGCTGCCAAACATGCCCTCGTAAAACTGACTATCCTACCGATCCTTGACTTCGGCGATGTCATTTACCAAATAGCCTCCAACACTCTACTCAGCAAATTGGATGTAGTCTATCACAGTGCCATCCGTTTTGTCTCCAAAGCCCCATATACTACCCACCATTGTGACCTGTACGCTCTCGTAGGCTGGCCCTCACTACATATTCGTCGCCAAACCCACTGGCTCCAGATCATCTATAAATCACTGCTAGGCAAATCCCCGCCATATTTTAGCTCATTGGTCACCATAGCAACACCCACCCGTAGTATGCGCTCCAGCAGGTATATCTCACTGGTCATCCCCAAAGCCAACACCTCCTTTGGCCGCAATTCCTTCCAGTTTTCTGCTGCAAATGACTGGAACGAACTGCAAAAATCTCTGAAGCTGGAGACACTTATCTCCCTCACTAACTTTAAGCATCAGTTGTCAGAGCAGCTTACCGATCACTGCACCTGTACACAGCCCATCTGAAATTAGCCCACCCAACTACCTCATCCCCATATTGTTATTTATTTTGCTCATTTGCACCCCAGTATCTCTATTTGCACATCATTTTTTGCACATCTATCTCTCCAGTGTTAATACTAAATTGTAATTATTTTGCACTATGGCCTATTTATTGCCTTAACTCCATAACTTACTACATTTGCCCACACTGTTTATAGATTTTCTATTGTGTTTTTGACTGTAGTTTTGTTTATCCCATTTGGGCGGCAGGTAGCTTAGTGGTTAAGAGCGTTGTGCCAGTAACCGAAAGGTCTCTGGTTCTAATCCCCGAGCCGACTAGGTGAAAAATCTGTCGATGTGCCCTTGAGCAAGGAACTTAACCCTAATTGCTCTTGTAAGTCGCTCTGGATAAGAGCGTCTGCTAAATGACCTATTTATTTAACTCTGTGTTGTTGTTATTTTTAATCGCACTGCTTTGCTTTATCTTGGCCAGGTCGCAGATGTTGCATTCATTCTCATTCTGGTCCAAAGATAACCCTGAAGGAGCTGCAAAGCTCCATAGCGTAGATTGGAGTATCTGTCCATAGGACCACTTTAGGCCGTACATTCCACAGAGCTGGGCTTTATGGAAGGGGGCCAGAAAAAAGCCATTGCTTAAAGAAAAAAATAAGCAAACACGTTTGGTGTTCGCCAAAAGGCATGTGGGAGACTCCCCAAACATATGGAAGAGGGTACTCTGGTCAGATGAGACTAAAATTGAGCTATTTGGCCATCAAGGAAAACACTATGTCTGGCGCAAACCCAACACCTCTCATCACCCCGAGAACACAGTGAAGCATGGTGGTGGCAGCATCATGCTGTGGGGATGTTTTTCATCGGCAGGGACTGGGAAAATTGGTCAGAATTGAAGGAATGATGGATGGCGCTATATACAGGGAAATTCTTGAGGGAAACCCGTTTCAATCTTCCAGAAATTTGAGACTAGGATGGAGGTTCACCTTCCAGCAGGACAATGACCTTAAGCATACTGCTAAAGCAACACTTGAGTGGTTTAAGGGGAAACATTTAAATGTCTTGGAATAGCCTAGTCAAAGCCCAGACCTCAATCCAATTGAGAATCTGTGGTATGACTTAAAGATTGCTGTACACCAGCGGAACCCATCCAACTTGAAGGAGATGGAGAAGTTTTGCCTTGAAGAATGGGCAAAAATCCCGGTAGCTAGATGTGCCAAGCTTATAGAGACATACCCAAAGAGACTTGCAGCTGTAATTTCTGCAAAAGGTGGCTCTACAAAGTATTGACTTTGGGGGGGGGGGGGTGAATAATTATGCACGCTCAAGTTCTGTTTTTTTGGGGTCTTATTTCTTGTTTGTTTCAACAACAAAAAAATATTTTGCATCTTCAAAGTGGTAGGCATGTTGTGTAAATCAAATGATACAAACCCCCAAAAAAATCCATTTTAATTCCAGGTTGTAAGACACTGTAGTGCACTACTTTATTTTCTAATATTCTAATGAGGCAACCACTAACATTAGAGTATGATATTCTAATATTCTAATGAGGCAACCACTAACATTAGAGTATGATATTCTAATATTCTAATGAGGCAACCACTAACATTACAGTATGATATTCTAACGAGGCAACCACTAACATTACAGTATGATATTCTAATGAGGCAACCACTAACATTACATTATGATATTCTAATGAGGCAACCACTAACATTACAGTATGATATTCTAATGAGGCAACCACTAACATTACATTATGATATTCTAATGAGGCAACCAATAACATTACAGTATGATATTCTAATATTCTAATGAGGCAACCACTAACATTAGAGTATGATATTCTAATGAGGCAACCACTAACATTACAGTATGATATTCTAATGAGGCAACCACTAACATTACAGTATGATATTCTAACGAGGCAACCACTAAAATTACAGTACAATATTCTAATGAGGCAACCACTAACATTACAGTATGATATTCTAATATTCTAATGAGGCAACCACTAACATTAGAGTATGATATTCTAATATTCTAACGAGGCAACCACTAAAATTACAGTATAATATTCTAATGAGGCAACCACTAACATTACATTATGATATTCTAATGAGGCAACCACTAACATTACAGTCTGATATTCTAATATTCTAATGAGGCAACCACTAACATTACAGTATGATATTCTAATGAGGCAACCACTAACATTACAGTATGATTTTCTAATGAGGCAACCACTAACA
Source organism: Coregonus lavaretus (assembly GCF_964263955.1). NCBI lineage: Eukaryota > Metazoa > Chordata > Actinopteri > Salmoniformes > Salmonidae > Coregonus > Coregonus lavaretus. Next base: position 192,511 of record NW_028160863.1, read on the forward strand.
TTACAGTATGATTGTCTAATATTCTAATGCCAGTGAGCAAATCTCCAATCTCCACCCTATTCCCTTTGTAGTGCACTACTTTAGATCTGGTCAGAAGTAGCCTAGTGCACTACGTAGGGAACAGGGTGTCATTTGGGCCAGAGTCAGTAACTCCCCTGGGTATGAATTGTCTCTCTATCTTATCTGTCTTCTATATGATGTTCTCCTCTCCTCCTCTCTTCTCTCCTCTATTCACTCTATTCTATCATCCACACCACATGCCAGCTTCAACACAATCCATTTACAAGTTAAAGACACACCTTGGAATAAATAGCAAAGGAAAACTACTACTAGATGGATTTTTTATTTCCCATCACCATGAATCATATTTAATAACTGAACAGTAGCAGACCTAACTTCATCTGTTCCTGACTCTGGATAGTGGATTAAAAAGACCATCAATCTCCAATGATATTAAAGTACAATTCTGAACATTACTGATATACTGAGTGGCAAGTCAAGATATCTGCTGTTTTATTGTTTGGTTAATAGCACCACCTGCTGGACAGGTTTAATGTTGCTTGACTGAGCAGTATGGGAGAATAAAAGATGCCAAATTTAGGGCCGGTTTCCCGGACATCTCCATTGAACATGCTTTTTAGTCTAGGACTAGGCTTCATCTGTGTCCGGGAAACCGGCCCATATAGTTCAATTAGCAAGTAAGTAACACTACCTGTTCCATGATACTGAGGAAAATGACATTGAGACAGAGAACCAATTGAGAAAACATTTCAATGGTTCTGAATGACAACAAACATACATTAACAGCATACATCATGATTAATGTAAATGTAGCCAATTAAAACATTGCATTTGATAACAAATACGTTAAGTTTTAATTAAACTCTGAAGATTAAATCAGTCAGACAAAAATAATAGTACAGAAAAACAGAGTATTATATCTGGGGACCATCACCACCAGCATGACTAGTATCTATGTGGACCCTACTACAGTTTAACCAGCTCAGCTATAGACTACACCAGCATGACTAGTATCTATGTGGACCCTACTACAGTTTAACCAGCTCAGCTATAGACTACACCAGCATGACTAGTATCTATGTGGACCCTACTACAGTTTAACCAGCTCAGCTATAGACTACACCAGCATGACTAGTATCTATGTGGACCCTACTACAGTTTAACCAGCTCAGCTATAGACTACACCAGCATGACTAGTATCTATGTGGACCCTACTACAGTTTAACCAGCTCAGCTATAGACTACACCAGCATGACTAGTATCTATGTGGACCCTACTACAGTTTAACCAGCTCAGCTATAGACTACACCAGCATGACTAGTATCTATGTGGACCCTACTACAGTTTAACCAGCTCAGCTATAGACTACACCAGCATGACTAGTATCTATGTGGACCCTACTACAGTTTAACCAGCTCAGCAGTACCATAATAGAGCCTAAACCCAGGATAGAGGGGCTGAGTGAATGTGGTCTGGACTCTGTGGAGGAGGGTCATTGTGTCAGAGACACTGTAGAAGGACAGAGTACCTGCCTTGTGATCCAGGTCCACTCCTACTCTGGAGGACCGAGGGCCTGATACTTTAGTCACAACATTATTGTGTCTGAAACAATAACTACCACTATAACACTGTAAACTCCAGGACTTGTTATTGTATCCAAATCTACCATCTGTCCCTGTTCTGCTGATGTCTTTATATGAGACTGCTGTATCAACACCCCTCCCACTCCACTCCACCTCCCAGTAACAGCGTCCAGACAGACCCTCTCTACACAGAACCTGATAGTAGTTGGTGAATCTGTCTGGATGATCAGGATATGGTTGTTCTTGGTCTGTATAGGTCACCTTTCTGTTCCCTTCAGACAGAGAGAGGAGTGTGTCTGCTGTGTTTGGGTCCAGTGTGAGCTGACAGGAATCTGGGAGAAGAGCAGAGCAGAGCAGAGACCAATGAGGGGAGTTAGAACAATAAGTGAAGTCAGATACTGTATCTACCCTGTCTTTGATTAGAGCACAGCAGAGATCAAATCAGAGAAATATGAGGAGTCAGATAGATACCCAGTCTTTGATTAGATCTACTATTGCTATATATTTCTAGAGGGATTGTTAGGAGTGTCAGTAAAAAGACACTGTTAGTTACTTCAGAATAAAGAGACTCACATTGTAAGAAATGTTCTCTGGTCTTGGGCTCTGGAGGCAGTACAACATCCACTATATTCACTACAGACACACAAACACATTCACAGAGAGAGGGGATGTTATCATCATACCATATTCCACATGTATATGACTAGTAGGGAACGTTCAATGGTCTAAAGTTGATGTTCTTATTATTTTCAACACACCTGTAGTGGAGATCTTGGTCCATTCTCCTTTAAGGACGTCTTCTAGTTTCTCTCTCAGTTCAGACACAGTCTTACTCACATTTCCAAAGTACTGAAGAGGACGGACAACGATGCTGGGTAAGTCTGAA